>NW_024340849.1:45938604-46214977 GCF_902729225.1 Pteropus medius
TCATTTTGCCCTCTATGGTTGCAAGGTGGGGGCTCTCTTCTTCCACATAGCTCTGACTCATATGGAGACTCTACCTCAGGAAAAGGTCACTGAGAATACTGGGGCAATGATAACTCTTGCCCCACCTCATGGTTGCATGCTAGAAGAAACAAGCCAAGAGAATCTCAGGCTGCTGCCCTTCCCCCCACACCTTGTAGTCCAAGCACTCAGCTCCAAGAGCAGCAGTATCAAAGAGAAGGTTGCCATTATCCCTACTCTCAGCTCTAGAATCCTGGTTTACACATTTTGCCTGAAGGAAGAAGCACTTTGTAAAACCTGTAGCTTTCAATCTCTTTGCAAACGTATTGACTTTAATCTTAACAAAGCATGTTAAATTTAAACCTAAATTCTCTCAAGAACAGTAGAGATTGTGATGAAAGGCAATTGACAGGAGATTCAAGATACTAGCTTAATTGTTATGCCCCAGAACATTGTTGAAAACACTAGAGCAATAAGCCAACAATTAATAAAATTTAATAATTTTCTAAAGAAAAAGAAATAGAGCTCTACCAAAACCACTGTCATCCCAGTGTCATTTTATAAATTAAGATGTATATGGTAAACTCTAGAGCAATGAAGTTATTTTAAAAAATGAAGTGTTCCACTAGAAAATATTGATTTATTATAAAAGGAAAGAACATAAGAATATATTAGAGGAAGAATAAAGGAAGAGAAAAGATATGTAACAAAAACAAAAACAAAAACAAAAAGGAAAATGGCAGACATAAATCCAACTATATCAACAATAACATTAAATGTGAGTGGATTAAAGAATCCAATCAAAATGCAGAGATTGTTGAATTCAATTTGAAAATGTAAGATTAAACTATACGCTGTCTACAGGAGTTAGACCCAAAGATATAAATATAAATTGAAGTAAAAGGATGTAAAAGATATATCACGGAAATAGCAGTCACAAGAAAGATAGAGTGGCTATACTGATATCAAACAAAATGAACTTTAAAATAAAAATTAAAAATGTTGCTGGAGATAAACAGAGACATTTTATAATTACACACACACACACACACACACACACACACACACACACACATAAACAGAGACCCAAAACACATGAAGTAAAAACTGACATATCTGAAGGAAGAAATAGAAAACAGATAATAGTTGTAGACTTTAATATCTCACTTTCAATAACGGATAGAACAACTAGGCAGAAAATCAACAAGGAAATAGAAGACTTGAACAATACTACAAACTAACTATACCTAATAAACATCTACAGAAAATGCAATTCAATTACAACAGAATGTACATTCTTCTCAAGTACACACAGGACATTCTCCAGGATAAATTATGTGGTAGGACAGAAAACAAACTTCAGTAAATTTTAAAGGATAGAAATACTACAAAATACGTTCTCTAACCACAATAAAATTAAATTAGAAAGCAATAGAAGAAAAAAATGGGAAACTCGCAAATATGTGGAAATTAAACAATACACTCCTAATTAACCACAGGTCAAAGAAGAAATCACGGGGAAAATCAGAAAACACTTTGAGATGAATGACAATGAAGACACAGCATATCAAAACTGATGGGATGCAGCTAAAGCTGAGGTTAGAGAGAAACTTATAGTTGTGAATGTATATATTAAAAAGAAAATAAGATCTCCAATCAACAACCTAACCTTCCACCTTAAGACACAGGAAAAAAGAAAACCAAATAAAACCTAAAGCAAACAGGAAATAAAGATTAAAATATAAACTAACAAAATAAACAGAAAAAATAATAGAGAAAAAAATCAACAAAACCCCAAAACTGGTTCTTTGAAAAAGATCAGTAAAATTGATAAACTTTTAGTTATATCGACCAAGGAAAAAGGAGAAGACTCAAATTATTAGAATCTGAAATAAAAGAGAGGACGTTACTACTGACCTTACAGAAATTCTTTTAAAGAATTGTAAAGGAACACTATGGACAATTGTACACCAACAAATTAGATAAACAAAGTGAAATGGACAATTTTCTTGAAAGATATAAACTACTATAACTGCCAAAAAAATATAGACTGTCTACAATAAACCTACAACTACTAAAAGATTGAACTGGTAATCAAGAAAAAATCACAAAGAAAAGCCCAAGCTCAGATAGCCTCACTGTTGAACTTTACCAAATACTTAAAGAATTAATACCAATTCTCCACAAACTCTTCCAAAAAATAGAAGCAAAGGGAAAACTTCCCAATTCATTTTATGAGATTAGTATTATCCTAATACCAAAGTCAGACAAAGATATCATGAGAAAAATAAAGACTAATGTTTCTTATGAATATGGAAACAGATATCCTCAACTAAATACTAACAAACTGAATAGAGCAGCATGTAAAAAGAATTTTACACCATGACAAAGTGGGGGTTAACCCAAGAATGCGAGGTGGGTTCAATATCTGAAAATCAATTGCCATGATACATCATATCAAAGAATAAAAAATAAAACAACACGATCATCTCAATGGATGCAGAGAAAGCGTTTGATAAGATCTAACACCATTTCATGATTTTAAAAAAATACTTAATAAACTGGAAATAGAAGAGTGCTTTCTCAACATAAAAAGACCATATGTAAAAAACCCATAATTGACATCATATCAGTGAAAACTGAAAGCTTTTCTCCTAAGGTTAGGAATGAGACTAGCATGTCTGTTCTCACTACTTCTATTTAATATTGTACTTGAAGTTCTCACCATGGCAATTAGGCAAGAAAAAGAAATAAAAGGCATCTCAATTGGAAATGCAGAAGTAAACTGTCTTAATTCACATTTGAAATGTTCTTGTATATGAAAAATCCTAAAGAATCCATTAAAAATAAACTAGTAATGAGCTCTGCAAGGTTTCAGGATACGAGATCAATTATAAACATTAATTGTATTTCTATACACTTGAAATAAAGAATCTGAAAATGAAATTAAGAGAAAATAATTCCATCTAGAATAGCATCATAAAAATAAAAATATTTAGGAATAAATTAGACAAAAGAAGTGCAAAAGTTATACTCTGAAAAATACAAAATATTGTTGAAAGAAATTAAAGATCAATAATTGGGAAAACATCCTGTGTTCATGGATCGAACACTTAACATTGTTAAGATGTTGATACTCCTCAAAGTGATCTAAAGATCCAATGCAATCCCCAGTTTATATCTTTGTAGAAAATGATAAGTTGATTCTAAAATTCATACGGAATTACAAGGGACACAGAATAGCAAAAACAATCCTGAAAATAAAAAAGAACAAAGTTGGAGGACTCACACTTCTCAATTTCAAAACTTCCTATAAAGCAACATTAATTGAGTCAGTGTGATTCTAAAACAAAGGTGGACATATAGATTAATGGACTAGAAATGAGCATTCAAAATTAAACTCATACATCTGTTGTCAATTGATTTTCCACAAGGGTGTGAAGATCATCCAACAGGAAACTGGATATCCTATAAAAAGAATAAAGCTGGACCTTTGCATCACATCATATGCAGAAATTAACTCAAAATGGATAAAATGCCTAAGTGTAAGCTCTAAAACCTAAAAACCCTTAGAAGAAAATATAGGGAGAAATTTTCATGACCTTTGACTTGGCAAAAGATTCTTAGTTATAACATCAAAAGCATGAGCAACAAAAGAAAAAATAGATCAACTGGGCTTCATTAAAATTAAAATTTTTTTATGCTTCAAATTAGTTGATAGATGGTCATAGGGATGGAGAGCATGGCATAGGGAATGCAGTTAGCATTAATATATTGGCCAGGTGAGAAACCAGAGGAGAGAAAGAGCAATTAAGAGGATCATTTTATAAACTCTGTAAATGTCTAACTAATATATTGTATACTTGAAATTAATTAAAATAAATAAATTTAAAAAATAAAATAAAAATTTTAAAAAGTTCTTAGCACAACACAGGCATGTGGTAGTCAATAAACACAATGTAATTGTGTAAAAAAAATTTTTGTGTGCTTTAAAGGACATTATCAAGAAAGCAAAAAGACAACCAACAAAGTGGAAGAAAATATTTATAAAATATATATCTGATAAAAGGCTTATATACAGAATGTATAAAGAACTCTTATAATTCAATAACAAAAAGGACATATCACCCAATTTAAAAAATGGGCAAAGTATCTGAACATATATTTCCTTAAGGAAGAATGGCCAATAAGCACATGGAAAGATGCTCAACATCATTCATCATCAGGGAAGTGCAAATTAAGAGTACAATGAAATATCCTTTCACATACTCAGATGGCTAGAATCAAAAAGTTAGAATAAGTGATGGCAAGAATGTACAGAAAATAGAACCCTTGAACATTGCCGATAATATGTAATGGTGTAACCTTTTTGGAAAATAGTTTGGCAGTTCTTTCAACTATTAAACATAGAGTTACCATGTGACCTAGCAATCCCACTTCTAGATATATGTCCAAGAGAAATGAAAACATAAGCCCTCACAAAAACTTTTACACAAATGTTTATCATACAATTATTCATCATAGCCAAAGGTGGAAACAACCAAATGTTAACCAACATTTGAATGGATACACGGAGAGTGGATAAGCAAATGTAGTATATCCATACAATGGAATATTATTCAGCCAGAAAAAAAGATTAAAGCACTGATATATGTTATACCTTAGATAAATATTGATAAAATTATGCTAAGTGGAAGTACACAGACACAGAAGACCATATATTATATGATTCCATTCACATGAAATGTCCAGAACAGGAAAACCTATAGATTCTATAGGAAAACAAAATAGATTCGGGGTTGCTTAGGATGGGGGATTAGGGATAAGGAAACAGAGGTGAAAACTAAGAGATACAGGGTTTATTTTTGAGGTGATGGAAAGGTTCTAAAATTGATCATTTTGATAGTTGCACATATCTGAGAATAGACTAAAACTGTGAATTGTAAATATTAATGAATGCGTTGTATAGCATATGAATTGTATCTCAATACAGTTATATTTTTTAAAAAAACTCTACCATGAGCTTAACACACACTAAGCATTTTATGTAACAATATCTCATTTCTATGTTCCAATTTTGTAGTTGAGGAAACTGAGGCTTAAAATAGTTTAAGTAGCTCTCCCAGGGTCCTGCTGTGAGGAAGGGGCAGAGCTGGTTAGAATAGGAAAACTAACTCCTAATTCACTGTCAAATTTAATATTTGTTGGATTTGATTAAGTAGTGAACTAAATGATATTCCATGTATTGTACCAAATAGTTCTTGAAACACCTGCTGTGATATAAGTATTACTTTAGAAATAAGGAAACTGATATTCACTATGTAAACTGGAAAATTTTCAAAGCTGTTCTTTTTACTGAAAGTCCGATGCTTCCTCTACCTCACCAGAGCTAAAGTTCATCTGCCTCCACAAAGGTCAACAGCAAGTAGCTGAGATCCAAGTACACAGACATTTTGAGTGTAACACTCATATTAAGTGGAAATTTTTAAGTACATGCAAAAGAAAGAAAAGATACAAGCCCAGAAAAATATTTCTGTAATTGAAATGCCATCAGTGCATTATTTCAATTTATTTATGATTTTTAGTCTTAACTAAGTAGGCCACATAAATGCAAAGACCACCTATCTACAAGACAAATTTTTCAAAGCACTAATATCATTCAAGAATAATATGTTTTAATCCTATATTTTATCCTCATTTATTTAGTTGAAGCATAGATCAGCTTAAAAAGTCTATTAAATAACCTCTTTCAGAAGGGCATTTATACAAAATGTATCAGTACCTTTATAGAGGATAAAATACTTAATAAGAAAATTTACCTTCAGTGATTTTCGAAATTTGGGCCTACAGAAGCAACACACATCTGTTGATGGGATCCACCAAATCAGCTCCCTCACAGCTTTCTAGAGTTTTCCTAAGAACAACTCAAAGAACAATAAGACACCCTAAAACTGGGAAAATATAGGGAGTGCTGGGCAGCAGGAAGCTGCTTCTGGACTAGGAGGAAGAATACCCAGAGGGGCCTTCATTAATGGATTATGCTCTCCTCCCCGTCCCCATCCTGAGAAATGAACAGAGGCAGACGGAGCATCATCCTCCAGGAAGAGAACAGCCCCTGCATCTAAAAGCAGAGAAACTGCAAATTTTACTTGATTCTTCCTAAAGTAGGTCTAGGACAAGAAATCTTATTGTCCCAGGGTAATGTTTAAGGTATAAAGCATTGGTTTCTGTTTAAAGATAAAATATAATATGTCTCTATAGAAGAATATAAGAATTATATTTTAGAGCCATCGGTGAGACAAATTTTTTGTGTGTGTGTCCTCATGGGTGGCCTACAGAGTGGATTTCTGAGAGCAGCCTTCCTTGTATGCAAAATATATTTTTTACATGATTGTCTCAGAAAGGTATCTATTCTTAAGATTCTTGGAATGCCAAACATAATACAGTCCTCTAAGAAGAGGGGAGAAAACCTCAAGAGCTGATTAAATACCTGTGTAAGCATTATCTGAGAGATTTAGGGTCATTTGGCATTTTCCCAGGAAAGTCAGTCCTTTGACTGCTGGCTTGTTAGATTTCCAACCTTAGACTATTCCTGAATTCCCACTTATGCAAGTATAAAAAATCTTTCAGACTCAGAAAGCATTCAGAAAAAAAAAAAAATGCACTGCCAGTTAAATTAACCAAGACCCAAATGCCTGAGTTATCTGCTCTTCTTAGTATTTTGGTAACAAAATCAGATTTTTTTCTAAAGCAAAGAGATAATGCTTCTTGCAGTGCAAATATCTGCTTCATTAGAGCCCACACAGAGTGCCCTTTACTAGCGCACCTTTGTTGGCTTCACCTTCAGCCACAATTTTGAATAACTCTGAGAGAAAAGATGTGCTAGAAAGCATGTCAGGTATCCATTACTCTGAGACAAGACAGGAACCATTCTTGCTGTGAAAGGAATGCCTGCAACCTCTAATAGTGAAAGAGAAGCCTGCATGGCTCACACCCTCTCTCCCAGCTCCGTCTCAGTTTTCTGCAAATGTTTTAACATAGCTTATCTAGACAGCAGCTGACACAGGCCACTGATTCACTTTAGGTTGAAAAAGTGATCTCTTGAGGATAACAATCTCTTTAGTCTGTGATTGTAGAATTGTTACTCACTCTTTCTGTAATACAAAAAGAAAATCAACTCAGAAACAAACATATATATGAACAATGTCAGTAATAAACTTCTGAGGCAGTTGGTTTCTTTTATTTATAATTTTAGATGGGTAAACATGACTTGATGATAGGGTGATATAAGTGCCAGCTAATTGCCCTTGTCTTCCCAACTCATCCTAGCTTTGGCTTTCCTCTTTTGTGGTTGGACAGCGATTATGTGAGAGTGAGATTAAATTTCTAAGCCTTCTTTCCACCATTCCTGATGTTCTCTGACCTTATGAAGAGTCTTCCATCAGAGTAAGGCTTTCGTCTTTTTCCACTTCCATCCCCATCCCCCTTCCCATGGGAAGACTTGTCACATCTTTCTGGACAGCTTGAGAGAAAGACTGAACATGTGTAGGTCAGACCCCAGGGTCTGCGGGTCGACCACATAGTCCAACTTGCACTCAAGCTCCTGGGCCAGTCAAGGAGGAATCAGTGGTCACCAAGTAGTGAGCAAGTTTGATTCTGGAGAGTTACTTTGAGTTAGGAAGCCTATTATGACCACACATCTAAGCTTTATCCTCCAATCCAGCATTTATTTGTGATAAGATTGAGTTTTAAAAAATATCCATCTACCATAGGCAAATTCATAGAGACAGAAAGTAGCATAGTGATTGCTGGGGCCTGGGGAGAGTGGGGAATTATGGAATTGTTTAATGAGTATACAGTTTCAGGCTCATAAGATAAAATGGGTTTTGGAGATAGATGATGAGATGATTACACAACAAAATGAATACAGTTATGTACTTAATGCCACTAAACTATACACTTAAAATGGTTAAGATAGTGAACTTTATGTTATGTGTATTTTATTATTATGTATATACAATATGTATATCGTATTATTCTGTATGACCCAGGCGCTCTTCTAAGCAGTTAGGAAAAGTAATAAAGTTGTTATTTTTTTTTATTTCTATCTGTTTAATTCCTGGGTCTTAATGCTTCATTGAAGAAGAAAAAAAGACTGAGGAAGGAAAGAAAAATATGTTATGTATTAAGCCCCTATAACCTCTACAATTAACAAATTCTTATTCTAACTAGTTCAATTTGGAATATATGTCAAATTCTCAATATACTTTAAACTGAAGTCAGTTTACCCCAACCACTTTCCTTCACAAATTTTGTAAAATGCCAAAAATATGGAAATTTAGAAAGGAAGGCTAACGGATAATGAGAAAAAAAGCATAACCTAAAATTAGGACAGAGTTAGATATTATAATGCTTAGAGGTTAGCACTAACAGGAATCAATATAAAATGGATAAGATTAGCCATCTGCAGAAATCATTGAAGGAAATAAGCCACCCAAGAAATGATTCAAAAACATAGTGCTAGCAATTTGAGGGCGCTTTCTGAATCTCACCAGGGGTCTAGCATGTTTCTCTAAGAAGGAAGTCATCAATTTAAAATGTATCTAGTAGAAGATTAGCAGCAATTTAAGAAATTGCCAACTGTCATAAGGAAATATTAGAGGTTTTAGATGGTAGATAAAGAAGATAGAAAATAAATAGTGTAGTAGAATTTGTCAGTGTGTCTTCCCAATCTCTAGGGAAGAAAATGTGCTGATTTTAAAGACTATTACTAGGGGATATCTTAGAAATATTCCTAGGGCCAAGAGAAGGTATTAATCTTGTTCAATAGTTGGATAACCCTTAATTATAGCTAGATTTATTTATTCTTATTTGATGTTCACTAATTAACCTGCTGATCCAACTGATGGCCAAGCACCAGCTCTCACTTCAGTGGCCCAGTGACCATATGCAAATGACCACTAACCGTCATCCTGTTAGATGTACTCCCCAAGGTAAATTAATAAATGGATACAGTCATTTCCAAAACACTTTTGGTGAGTTAGATCTTTAGCGCCTACTCATCTTAGAATACTAATATAATTAATGTGTATTCTATAAGTGTTGCTCTCATTCAGCTTTAGGTGTTTCAAGCCATGTGGCATAAACAATTAATGTATCTCTCTCTGTCTCATTCTTTTTTGAATCCCCTCAACTACTTTTATTTACCATTCACTTAGGCTCAAAATATTAAAAACTCTCTTCGAATTCTCTGTCTATATCAGATTTTAACACTAATCATATTCAACAGATTTTTTCCTTCATATTCTTTTTTTTCTATGTAAATCTAGGCTTTGAGAGTATCAAAATTATGTGGTGGCAAAGTTTTTCAAAGTACTAGTTGATATGATTACCCATGCTCACTATTAATCCCACCTAAGTCATTCATTTGTTCCCTAAGATCCCCCCTCTAGATCAGAGTCAGACAAGAGACATCCCTGGTCACTATGGATCTCACTGGGAAAAATAAAAGATGGCAAAGGTGGAAAATGCTTGATTCTTAAGTTCAGAACCCTCTGGTCTTGAGGTGATACTGAAAGATTCAGTCCACAGGTATGATTCCCCTGCCTAGGTAAAAAGGAAGAAGAGAAATAAGAAAGAGGAGAAGGGGGAGGAGGAGAGGAGGAGGAGGAGGAGGAGGAGGAGGAGGAGGAGAGAGAGAGAGAGAATCTCCAAGCTAAAAAAGAGGGAAATAAGGGGAGAGTTTGGCAGAGAAAAAGAAATAGAGTTAAACATGAGCGAAAGAGCTTGTGCCCAGCCTCTGATTCCTGGAGATGAGTTCCGAGAGGCTATAAGAGATCCTCTTATTTAACTTTGGGGATTCATGGCTAGAAAGTTGTTCTGATAGAGTAGGGCTGAGAGACAGAAGAAAGCATAACTGGGAAAGAAATCTTCCTTTCCTACTCCATTGTCTTACTGTTGTTGAGAAGAAGCTGCAAAGTGAAAGTGGTGCTGAGGCTCACATGTGAATGACAGCTAAAAACAATTCACCTAGTGCCCTATGGGCCGGAGTGGTGTGGATGAAAGCTCCCGTGGCCCTCCAATTCCAGTGAATGGGGTTATCCAAGAGAGGGGCTTGCAAAGCGTTTCACAGTCAGAATGAGGGAGCTTCTCCTAAGAAGGCTTCTATGGGGACAATCTCAGGTGCTCCGAACGACCGTCCACCCTTTGTCTGAGGGACCACGATCTCAAGCCCACACAGAGGATGACGAGATGAGTGACACTGCAAACAGATGCCACCATAGTGAGGAGAAAGTTAAAATAAGTATCTCCCACATCTACCTTCCCATTCCTTCCACCTCCTCCTGAAATAATAGAGTTCAAAACCCTAAGAAAACACAGATTTGGACCTATTTTACCTAAAAATGACTGGAGTAAGTTTTCTTCAGCAAGTAGAATGGAAACTTAGCACCAGAAATCAGAGTGAATTATAGAAAATGGGAACAGTTATGGGTTTTGTTTATGTTGTTGCTGCACGCTTAACTAGGACCTTTAAAATTTGTACCTGCTACCCTCATCTCACTAAAATACATTTTTAATAACCTCCCTGCATCCATCTTACATACCGCTGCCAAATTAATCTTCCTAAATGCCTACTTTACAGTCCATTCCATGGATTTCTGTTGCTTTCAGGATGAAGTCCAAACTCTTCATCACTAAAGCATTGTGAAAGGTGGTACATCATCTGCTCTCAAACTACTTTTTAACATTTTACCTTCTAACTTCCAGCCTCTATACTTTTGTTCATCATCTTCTCTAGCTACATTTACCATGTTTGTCCTTCTTCTTTCTCTTATATAAATCTCAACTTGCCTTGTCATGTGTTTAACAATTGGTTTTTAAAGTCCATCCTTATAACACCTATCCATTTTCATTTCTACTATGCCATAAAAATAGTAATGAATTGACATGAGAAATAAGCAAAAGGGCAGGTTATCTCAAGATGGGGCTGTCAGGGAAGGCATCATGAAAAGTGTGCACATGTGCTGGTCCATAGAGGGTAAGATTTAGATATAGACATGGAGAAGGTGGGGAAAGAGGAGCCTACAAGAGATAAAACTATGAGCAAAGACTCTCATATATTCGGGGATTGCTGAGTGGTAATCACAAGCTGAGTTCCATTTTCTTAACTCCTAAAATATTTGTCTATACCACTTACTTCTGTATGTAACTGATATCTATATTTATACCATAACATATCTCAGTATATACTACTTTACATAAGTTATCTATAAACCTAACTATTTGAATGGTTCATAAATATGACTTATCTCCGAGTAGAAAAACATTAGTTGGGTTTGAATGGCATGTCTTAAAGATCACATATTATTTCTGGCTGAGTACCACCACCTCAGACATTTATTAATGACAATTAATAAATGGAAAGTTAAATAAACTTAGATTCTAGATCTGAGCACTGACCTCTCTGTGAAGGTAATTGCCATTTATTTCTCATATAGCGTTTCTAGGAAATGAAATAGCTAAGGTGACAGATGTACAGATGCTTAGAGTTAACAATGGTGATTACAGTCTGGATATAATAAAAGCAACTAGAGAGAAGATAGTAGACATGGAAGAGAGAACGAGATAATCCAACATAAGGATAATTGGTGTTCCTGATACAGAGAACTAAAACAAAATAAAACAAAATAATGTGGTTCAAGCATATAGGAAATATTTACCTTTATTCAGAACTATATACTTAATTACTCAATAGAGTCTCTGATCCCAATATCACCGCCGAAGGAGCCAGTCCTTCTAGAAAGGAAGTTGGGCTTCTAACATTACAAATTAAAAAATTGAATCTTTTTTTTTTCATAAAAAATAGTGTTTAAATACAGTTAACTTTTTTAGGATTAGTTTAAGTAAATTTTGAATTAAATTGTCTTTGTGAGAGTACAAAGTCAATGTTTTGGGTGTTGTTTCCATGTGGAAATGCATTCTGAGTGACAAAGTCCTAACTTAGAAATAAACTCCTAGAACATAAATCAGTTTTTAATTTGGGAACTATGTTTATTTCTTTTGTAATAGCTTCAGAGCATAGCAGAAAACTATTCTCAGAACAAGAATCTAATAAATATCTGTTGGAAAAAGAACGAATTTATTCAGGTGCTTAAATCTAAATTCACTGGGTAAGAAAATAGTTTTCGTGCTGAATGGAAAATGCTCACATTCTTCAAGTGATAATATGAAGCATCACAAACACAAAATAGTTATTACACACTAAAAATGACACTAAATCCTATCACAGCAGGGAAGAGATGGTAGTTTCAGCATGTTATTGTATCCTCTTAGATCCATAAATGAGACAAAATTTTGACATGGATCAGCAAAGTGAAAGAAAAGCTTCAAAGGATCTTGGAAGTAAAATGGACCTGTGATTCTACAACTTTTTTGAAAAAGTGCATAACAACTCCTACTCATAAACCACATTTGATTTATTTATTCAGCTAATATATTAGTTTCCTGCCTTCATAGTACCCAATACAACAAACTTAGTGGCTTAATACAATCAAAATGTGTTAACTTACAGTTACATAGGTCAGAGGTACAGGTGAAAATCAATGTATTAGGCAGCTGGACTCTCACCTAGAAACTCAGAAAAGAATCCATATGTAAACCCCTTTGAGTTCCTGGCAGAATCCAGTTCCTTCACAGATGTAGAACGAGGTCCTCATTTCCTTTCTGGCTGCCAGCTCAGAGCTGCACTTAGCACCTAGATGCCCTTCTCTGGACCTTGCATGTGAGCCTTTACATGTAAGAACAAACTAAAGGGCATTAATTTTTCTCACTCTTGGAATCACTCTGACTTCCTGTTACTAGGATAACTCATGGCAAGGCCCACACTATCTTAAGGACCATAACCTTCATTATAACTGCAAAATCCCTTTTACCATGTAATGTAACACATTATAGGATTGAGGTTTCTGGGCATGAACTTTTTTAGGGGCCACTCTGCTTACTACAGCCAACGATAATTATTGTGATTACAGACTTTTTATTTTTAATAAATTCTGTACTCAGTGAACAGAAGGGGGAAAAATGCTCATTAACCTTGTTGAAGCCCTGCTAACAAATGATCTCTTAGTCACACGTTTCATGAATAAGCTCAATTTTTAGCCTTAAAAAAAATCATTTCCAACCTTAACTATACTAATGGTTCTCCACTGATGACTCTACAAATTATAAAGTACACTTTTAAAAATTATGGAATCATGAACAGTATATAGAAATTGCACACAAATATATAGCAAGGATAAGACCTGTATTACTAACTTATTACTAAATCTTCTACTGTGTGTGAAAGTAAGAATTCTCATACTTTGCTGCTGAGAGGTAAATTTTTGGAGGGTGATTTGGCAACATATTAAAAAACCTTAAAATATGCATATTCTATGGCACATAAATTGCCCTCCTAGGAATTTCTCTTAAAGATATAATAATGGATATGGATAAAGCTTTCACTACAAAGATATTCAAGACAGCATAACATACGATAACAAAGGATCAATACAATCTAAATATATAATAAGGAAATGGTTAAATAAATTATACTTTTTTCGTAGAATAAAATAATATTTTATGATTAAACTTCTAGACAGGCTTGGAGATTTGATCTGATAGAATATCAGTGTTCCCAAGTCAGGGCCAAACCTGAGAAAGCTAAAAAGGGCTCAGATTTTTCTATGCCAAGTAAATTCAGAAAGAGAAGAAACATTTGCATGGTGAATCCAGACCAAGTCCCAGTATGGAACAGGGAGCATAATTTTCCCTGTTCCTAGGTGTGATGTAGTTGTGGTGCAAAACCTTAGATTATAAGTTTCCATAACTTCAGAACAACACAGGCAATCTGCTCAAGGTTCCTGAGAGAGAGCCATACCTGGAGAAATCATGTGGCCAGGACTCCTACATGTACCAGCAGCTGGGAAGCTGACAGGTAAGAGTGCAAATCCACGCAAGGTCCATGGAACTTTTAGATGCAATGCCAGGGCAGGGGAAAGCATGAATTGTCTGAGTTTAGTTTCTGCTACGAATACACTGAGAGTTAAAAAAAAAGTTTTAGTGAATTATGGAAAATAAAATTACATTTCTTGTGTATCTGAGATTTCTACACACAACGTGAACAGAGAAAGATTAGAAGTGGATATAGCTATCTCTCTAGGTGTTAACCATTATGAGTGATCTTAACTTTATTCTTTGAGATTTTCTATAATTTCCATTGTTAAAACAATAGAGTAAGTACAGATGTCAAATGTAGAAGAAATATTATAATTATTTTCTGTTAGTTGAACTCAGATTCTAAGCACCAACTGTGTCTAGCATGTAATTCTATCCCAATTACTCTTGAGCTCCCTCTCACATTTAATCCAGCTTTTGAGTTGTATGCTGTATTAAAGCATGCGAGTATGTGGGAAAAGGAGGGTCCCTCCGAACACTAGTTATTAGTTTATATCGGTTCTCACTGTGTCATCCATTGTCTCTCACCTCATGGTTCCCTTGGCATACAGTTCTTCATATTTCCCTATAATCCCTTTTTATTTCTGTAATAACAGTAGTTATGCTTCCTATTTTACTCCTAACTTAAGTAATTTGTATCTTCTCTCTTTTTATTCCCCTTTGGTCAGTGTAGCTAGAGTTTTCTCAATTTTGTTGTTTTTTCAGATAACTACCTTTTGGTTTTGTTGTTTTTTTTCCTGTTGTTCTACTATCTATTTCATTCATTTTTGCTCTAATGTTTATTACATTCTTCCTTGTATTTGTTTGGGGTTCAGTTTTCTTTTTCTAGTTTCTTAAGGTGGATGGTTAGATTACTCATTTGAAATCTCTTGTTTCAAATATAGAAGAGTTTACTTCTATAAATTTCCCTTTAAGCACTGTTTTAGCTGTATGCCATAAGTTTTGGATGTTGTGATTAATTTTTATCATCTAAAAATTCTTGCTAATTTCTCACATGATTTCTTCTTTGACTCACTGATTATTTAGAAATGTATTGTTTAATTATCACATTTGAAGCTCCAAGATTTCCTTCTGTTATTGATTTTGGATATATCTCCATTGTGATTGAGAAACATGCTTTGTCTGAGTTCAATCTTGTGAAATTTGATGAGGCTTCTTTTATGGCCTAACATATCACCTATTCTGGAGAATGCTCTTGAGAATGTGTAGTTTGCTGTAGTTAGGTAGTTGGGTAGAATGTTCTACCAATATATTTTGGGTGTTTGCTCTTCTATTCCTCCACTACTGGCTACCTTTTTAAAATATCAACTTTATTTAGTTATACTTTACATACAAAAGACTGCATATATTTAATGTATACAATTTAATGAGTTTAGTTGTACACATATACACATGAAACTATCAACACAATTGTGCTTATTTTTGTGTTAAATAGATATATTTTAATATACTATTTTTATTTCCTTGTTATTTATTTTACTACATATTTTTAGTTATTTTCATAGTGATTGCTTGGGGGATTACAATTAGCATCTTAATTTAAAACAGCTTAGTTGGTTTAATACTAACTCAGTTTCAGTAGAAAACAGAACCTTGCCCCAATTATCCACATTCCTTGTCCCTTCCTTTGTGCTGTAACTAAAATAAATTATATCTTTAGACATTATTAAGTCCATCAGCATAGTTTTATAAATATTGTTTGTGCAGTTTTCTTTTGAATCAGATAGAAGAAAAGTTACAAAAATACATTTATACTGCTTTTTATGTTAACCTATGTAATTACCTTTAATGATGCTCTTTATTTCTTCATATAGATTCAAGTAACTGTCTAGCATTCTCTCCTTTCAGCCTGAATGACTTCCTTTGGTATTTCTTGAAGAGTAGGAATTTGTTAACAACAAATTTTCAGTTTTTGTTTGTCTGAAGATGTCTTAGTTTCTCTTTCATTTTTGATGGATTATTTTTCTGGATATAGAATTAGTAACTGAGTCTTTTTCTTTTAGCTGTTATATTTTCCAACTGCCTTTTTTGTTGTTGCTGTTGTTTCTATTGAAAAGGCAGCTGTTAATTTCATTGAGAATCTTTTGTACATCATGAGTCATTTTTCTTTTGCTGCTTTCAGGAATTTTTCTTTTCAGCAATTTATCTATGATGTGTCTATGCATGGATCTCTTTAAATTTATCTAGTTTGAATTATTTGAACTTCACAGATGTGAAGATTAATTTTTAAACCAAATTTGGGAAGTTGTCAGCCATTATTTCTTCAAATATTTTTTCTGCCCCTTTCTCTCTCTCCTCTCTTTCTGGGATTCCCGGTATGCATTTCTGGTCCATTTCTTGCTATGTCACGTGTCTGTGGCTCTTTTCATATTTTTTTAAAATTAATTTTTTCTTTTTGTTCCTCAGATTGTACAAACATAATAGACATATCCTCAGGTTTACTGATTCTTTCTTCTTCCAGTTCAAATTTAATGTTGAACCCCTCTAGTAAATTTTTTTACTTAATTTACTATACTTTTCAACTCTATCATTTCTATTTGGTTCTTTTTAATAATGTCTGTTTCTTTATAGTCTATATGTATTGACACATGTTGTTATATTTTTTCTTTAATTCTTTTGATATTATGTCCTTTAGTTCTTTGAACATTTATATCATAACTGATTTAAAGTCTTTGATAGTAAAGCCAACATCTAAGACTTCTCAGCGACAGTTCTATTGACAGCTTTATTCTCTGGATATGGTAATACCTTCCCATTTACTTGTTTGTTTGTTTTGCATGTATTGTGTTTTTCAAAAAGTGGACTTTTTAGATAATATAATGTGATAATTCTGGAAATAAGATACTCCCTTAACCAGGTTTACCGTTGTTCTTCTTCTTGCTATTTATTTGTTTTTGACTCCACTGGGCTAATTCTGTAAAGTCTTTATGCCTTGTAGGGTACAGTAACTGAAGTCTCTGCTTGGTTAGCTTAGTGCTCAACTAATGTTGGTCAGACACTTTCTTGAGTAGCTTGAATCAATTAATTTTGCACCCTTTTGTATATGTGTATTGGGAAACATTTTCAACACCCAGGTAGTTTAAAACTCTGCTTTAGCTTTCATCTTCTGCTTGTGCAGGGCTTCAAGGTCAGCCAGAGGTCAGAGATTAGAGCTCTCTCATGTCCTTCCTGGACATGTACACAGCCTTACCCACTTGTATGGCCTTTAAGATTCCTAGGAACATGGCAAAGATTGTCAGAAGCCCCTTATGAAAATCTTACTCTGCTTTAAAATTTTTAGTTGCCTCTTTTTTTTGCTCCAACTGGTATCACAATCTTAGGTAGAGGTTATATTAAGTAACTGCTGCTGCTTATTTTTGGAAAATGCTTTCTGGGTCCTGATTTGGGTCTGATAAGAACAACAGCTTGTGAATGAGGGCTTTTCCATAGAGCTGAAACAAGTTAAATTGTGGCAAAGCTATGGAAATGGAACTTTATAAGGGGCTTCAAACCTAGTCTTCTTCCTCTGGGGGGCTTCAAGGCAACTAGTTTTCAAGGGTGCTGTGGAGTTAGGAGATGAATGAAAGTAGGTCAAATATAAAAGCCACAAATTCTGTTGTTCTTACTACAGTTCTGCATTTTTTTTATAAATAGGCCTCAAATAATTGCAAGCCTTTGATTAATTTCCAGAATTCTGAAAAAGTTGATTTTTATACATTTTTTTTACCTTTGTTTTTATTGCTGTTATGGAGTAGTAAATACATGGAGGTCTGCACTCCAACATTCCAGAAGTCCCCTCCCCAAGGTCTCTTTGGATCCTGTGGTTCTTCCTTTTAAGGGTACCTGAGATCTACTCTAATCATTCATGGCAAGACATGCAGACATGGAAATACCTATCGCAAAGGAAGAAGTATATACTCACAGTCCCCTAGAAACATGAACCATGATATACCACACAAGGCAGCAGAGAAACACCAGGCTTGATTAAGAGGCAGAGTAAGGGGAAGACATGAGCAAGAGCCTTTATTGTGGTCTCCATGGGAAAGAACAGCAAAGGCAAAGTAAGCAGGTTTAAGATTGCCTAGTTTAAATAATTTCATGGCTCTGAGGAATAGAGGCTGCTCCTAGTTGTCTGGTACCTGGCCCTGGGATGAACAAGGCACAAGGCAGGGGAATAGTGGCCCAAAATGTAAAAACCTGATAAAGGAAGTGGTTGAGTTTAGGCTTTAGATTGGTTGATTTGCATGCAAAAGTTATGCTCCTAAGTGAATGTTTACTATCTCTAGGAATTGGCTGGCCCTGGGAAGGGCAGTCACTGCAGGGTCAGCCCAAAGGTGTCAAAGTATCAAACATATAGAACAAAAGGACACAGTTAATATACCCTCTATAGTTTCCATGTCACTACTGAAAAATAAAATTCTGCAGTCATCTCTCCCTACATGTATCACGAAGCTTCTCTGGGCTCCTATTCCCTCCCCAGAAGGTCACCAGGGAAGCAGGTCCTATTTACCCGGGCCCCTTGGGCATGTTTCTACTCCTAGTCTAGGGAGTGCTTTGCCTTTCTTTCTCTAGAGCACATGCTTTTTCCTCTAACCCAACCCTTCCTGGTGAGCTGTTACTACTTATTTGGTGGTCCATCATATCTAGAGCTTGAATCTTTGAAACATCCAAAATTAGTTACCCTTTAAAGGCAGGACATGTTTAGCCTGCCAGGACATTTTTCTTTCCATTCCTCTAGTGTAGCAAAAAAAAAAATGGGGAAAAAAATAAAACAGTTCAGTTTTTATATTTAAAGTGTGACCACTTATATCTTTTCACATATATACATATATATGGCATTTATATATAATGTTTACATCAGGTAAATGCAAAGATCTATAATTATTTAAATATCCTTTTCTTTTCCTTAAGGCCTACCTCAATTGCCACCTTTAGTTTTCTAATCAATTATGTCCTCTCTCCACTAATTTTAATTTTTCCTTCCTTTTGTTTAATAGTGTTTGCTCTTGCCTTTTTCATTTTTCTTTCTTAATATTTGTATCTGTGTATGTGTCTTCCACTAGAATGTTCATTTTTATGTGAAAACCCAGTATTTACATATATGTAGTAGGAACTAAAAAGAAAGAATCAAATGGATATGAACACCTCCAAAAAGTAATAACATTCAATAATAAGATAAGAAGCAGTTCCTCTGACTTTATCTTTTGATTCTTTTGTTGATTTCATAGTTTTAAATGATAAAATTCTGTCCCTCTGAAGAAACTATACAAAAAGAAAGAGCACTCAGTAGTAGAGAGTTGGTTATAAACACTCCTGGAAATGAGGCTTAAATCTAGTTATGCCTTTTATGTAAATAGTTATACAGAGACACTCAGAAGAGGGGAAGGTAAAAAACTGTGGACAACAAACTAGAGAAAAACCAGAAGTATGACTAAGTAGATATATGAGGTGGTAGCTTTGTGGTCTTCTGTTACCCATGCCTGAAACAGGATTGAAAATGTAACTACCCTTTTATATTATGTGAAACAGACATCGTTCTAGCTGAGAGAAACTACATGGCTCCAGACTCTGCTCCTAGGAAGAAACAAAGACATCCTCTAGGACCGATCCTCAATCCTTTAACTCTGAGCCTGTCTCAGTAATGAAGAATATGACCCACAATGGCAAACAATGACTTAACATTAAAGTGTATCTTTTATAGATGTGGTAGATGTGGAAACCAAGTTTAATCTTTTTTAATGTTTAAAATGAATAGAAGCTTCTCTTTGAAGCCATGCCACATGTGGAAATTTTTCTCCATGATGCAATGGACTTATTTCACATACAAGGTCTACTGGTTTGCAGAACTGACTGACTGAGTGGAAAGGAATAGATTCTGATTTAGGGTGTAAAGGTTGTAGAAATGATGTAAAGAATGGCTAGAGTGGATTAAAAATTCTGTGCCACTCTCTTCAAGCCTGAGATTTTTAGTTTTGATTAAAAAGATCACAGAGAAGGAATTACTTAGATCCTGTCCTAAGGGGCTTGTTGGCTTAAGAGACTGAACTGACAAAGCAAGAAAGATTAACTACACTCCATTTCTGATATGTGACCCATATCCCTTTGGGTGAATGATAAGGCCTGGCTTTGGTTACATAGATCACAGATTAGATTTTCCAAGTGGGGATAACTACAGTATTCTCCTTTATCCATGGTTTTGCTTGCCACAGTTTTGGTTACCCATGGTAAACTGTGACCTGAAAATATTAAGTGGAAAATTCTAGAAATAAACAACTGATACGTTTTAAATTCTGTGCCATTCTAAGTAGCATGATGAAATCTTATGCCATCTCTCTCTATCCACACATGAGACATGAATTATCCTTTTGTCCAGTGTATTACACTGTATATGCTCTCTGCCCATTAGTCACTTAGTAACTTTCTTGGTTATCAGATCAACCGTCGTGGTATCACAGTGCTTATATTCAAGCAACCCTATTTTCCTTAATAATGGCCCCAAAGCCATTTGCATAACTTTTATTATAAGATATTGTTACAATTATTCTACTTTATTATTAGTTATTCTCTTACTGTGCCTAATTTATAAATTAAATTTAGTCATAGGTATGTATGTATAGGAAAAATCATGGTATATATAGGTTTTGGTACTAACCTTGGTCAGGCATCCACTGGGAGTCTTGGGACATACCCCATGGAGAAGCAGAGCCTACAAAGAAAAAGTAATAACACAGCACATGATGTATCTCATTGTGATTTTTTATGCATATAATTCTATGAAAATCATGGCATAAATATTTAACCTATTTTGAATTTCTTGGTATAAATATGGGATAGAATATGAAAAAACTTGTAAAAATGCTTATACCAAGGCAAAGTAAAGTTTATAACCATTAAATTTTGGTCGTCATCAGTACGTTTAACAAAAACGTATTTTTCTCATCAGGGCTAAATAGAAAATAAATATTCTGTTCAGTTTGAGCCTCTGTGCTCAGACACTTTTTAGTTCTGCTCGCTCATTATGCAGGTGTTTTTTATAGGGCCTGGAATTCATCTTCCCAATGAAGAGGGCAACAACCCAAGGAGACCCCTCCATGAAAATGATACTCTCTTTCTAATTGGGTTGCTTACTTGGTAACCACATCAGCATATCCCTCACAGGAATTGCTTTGCTAAATTCTGAGTTCCCATATTTTATAATCATTCACAATGTTTTACACAATTACTTTTTATCTTAAGGCAGTTTTGCTTTTTTTCTTTTGAACCATATTTTTATTATCCAACTTTAGAAATAAAATACTTATGAATAGTCTGCCCTCTCATATTCACATTCAGTTATGAATTCCAGGCACTTCCATCTGTATTCTAAATGTATCTATGTCCATGATATTAATTCCACACCATTTAAAGGACCCTTTCATCTCAGTCTCAAGTTGGCTTTTAGCAGTAAGGTCAGACTCTCAGAAGAGCCAAGTGAAAATGTAAATCGGTGTTCTTTTAATTAATGTCATTCTTGCTTCTCATTGATGTAAGTCTTTCATCTGGATACTAGAATACAGTGGTTTTTGGTGAAGACTGTATTAGGTCAGAAGGGATGACTTATTGGCCGAATAATGAAAAAAATAGATAATCGGGGAAATAGGTATAAATGTCTAAATTCATGTCCCTCCCCCCCAAAATAAATGCAAATGCTTGTTAAATAAAAAATAATTTTACTCTATTATATGAATATAAAACTTTATTAAACAATTTCTGTTATTTGATATATTCCCAGCTTTAATTTACAAAACTAACACTGTGATGGATATTCACGATTGTTGTTTCTTTTTAAAAGTCCTTTCTCCTTAAAAATTTTAATAAAAATATTTCATATTGCGAATATGACATTAGTTAAATATAGAAATTTTAGAAATTGCACCTAGGAAAAAAGAAGAAATTAAAAATTGCTCATAATCCCACCACATTTAAGATATGGGGTTCTGGAATACTTATTTCTAGTATGCATGGTATTCACAGCTAAAATCTTATGATACTCAACGAAGTATAAATTATAAATACAAGGTGGATAATTTTCTTCATTGAATAAAAGCTTCCATTATTTAAATTTTAGCAAACATTTAAATTATATCTATAAAGGTCATCTCTCTGTATTTCATCTCTATGTCTCTCTAAGTCTCTGAAACCCATTAAAACTTGGATATTTTACATCTGGTTTATATTTGGAATGGCAACTATCCTGAATATAAGCAGACATTCATGAAATAACACAGGCTGGCTATCATATGCTTATGAGTGCCCTGCAACTGTGTTCTACAATTTCCTGGGCAAAGATATATTAATATGAGCCCGCCAAACCTGTCCAACCTGACCATAGATTTCCCAAATGTCCCAAGGAACTCAGAGCTGCTATGGCATTACTCACAGAAGAGTCACAGGCTTACAAGCACAAGAACTCAGGGGCTAATCTATGCCCCAACTGGGGACTTCTCTTCTCTCTGGATCAAACAATGCTGGTTTTCCTCTTCCTTCCAGCAAAATGTACATAAAGGGAAATTATCTGACTTATATATTATAATTTTTTTTTAGAGTAAATAATGAAAAAGCTAAGGGAAAAATAATAGAGCCAATTAATTTAAAGCTTCAAAATAAAGTCTGACAGTTTCAAAACAAAGGCAAATGAGCCATCTCAGTTTGGGGAGGCAGGCTGTGATATTCTGTCCCATCAAAGAAATTTTATTAGCATCAAAAACAGCTTTGGAATAAATAAGCAGGTACACCTCTGCAACTGATCTTATTTTAAAATTTATAAAGTTTTAAAAAGAGGGCGAATATGTACTTGACATTAGGCTCTCCTGAGAATCAACATGCTAAGCCAAATGGAAACCACATGTAGATTCTCTGAAGCTGAAATGTGTCATTAGAAGAGCTCCAATGTGGGTAAGAAGAAGAAGATAAATTATAGGAATAATGATTTAAATCATGCTTATTGTATTACAGGTTCTTCCTGGAGTATTATTAGCATTGTACTCTGTGCTGTGCATCCTGCTGGAATCTTTCACACAAATTTTTTTAGATAATGCTGAAAACAAATCCTGTGAAAATATGTATCCTCATTTTACATATGAAGAAACTGACATTAGAAAACTGTTAAATAATTTACCCAAAATCTGAGAGCTCATATGAGGTAGAGCATCCTTGAATGCTTTCTTCATAGGACAGTTAGTAGTCGTAACTCAACAAGAGATGTTGAAAATATGATAGACTTCACACTGTAGAATTTGCCACAAGCTCTTATTGTAGTAAACATTATTAATACAATATTTTGGACATAATCAGAAAGAAATTAGAAAATAAATACAGAACAATATCCTATCTTTAAATCATATACATTTCTCTTTGGAATAATATGTGTGATCCTAATGTATAACATTTCCAAAAGCAGATATGTCAGAGATGGAGAAGGTGCTGTGATCAACAATAAAAACAAATCTGCTCTTAGCAAGTGGTATCTGTTTAACTCAGTGTATCCCTGATAATATGCAGCTTAACAGCATCACCACAGCAACAAAACAAGTTCAAGTGCACTGATATTATAATAGTCTTGCGTATAAAAGTTAACTTTGCACTTCCCTTCTGTCTTCTCCTTTCAAACTTGAAATGGATATCCACTGTTTTTTTAACCCCTTCTCTAACCAGCTTCTATTTCCGGTTATGCTTTGCTTTGTGGCAACCTCCCCCTCCTTCACTTAGAGTTTGTTTACCTTATGAAAGGCTTTGGCCATGCTCCAAGAATAAAACCAATAGCTCAGACCAGCCTGTCTGTGATTGGTTCAGAATTGGTCATGTGGCTTAGAATTGTCAAACCAGAATGAACCACATTGCCTGTTGTATTAGTTTCCTGTGGCTGCTGTAATAAATTACCACACACTTGGTAGCTTAAAACAACAGAAACGTATTCTCTTACAGTTCCGAAGACCAGAGTTTGAAATCTGTTTCGCTAAATCAAAACCAGGATGTCAGTAGGGCCCAGCTTCCCCTGAAGGCTCTAGGAGAAAATCTATTCCTTGCCTCTTCCAGTTTCTGGTGGCTGCTGGCATTCTTAGACTTGTCATCACTGCCATCTCTGCCTCCATGGTCGCATCACCTCTTCCTCTTTGTGTGTAGAGTCTCCCTCTGCTTTCTTCTTATAAGGACACTGTGATTGCATTTGAGGTTCACCTGGAAAATCCAGGATAATCTCTCCATGTCAAGATTCTTTATGTAATCATATCTTCAAAGATTTTTTTTTCTCATAAGATAATATTTACTGGTTCCGGGGATTAGAACCACGTATCTTTGAGTGACTGTTATTCAGCCTACTACACCTGGGCAGAATTAATGAGAGAAAACATTATTTCTTTTTTTCTGGTCTTGAGCTTTGAGTGTGTGAACTGCAGATAGCTTTTCATCAAGAGGAGAATATGTACCTGAGAATGGAACCAGCAAAAGTACAAAGAAAAGCAGAACCCAGAGAGAAATGGGGTTGTGATGACATCCTTTTAGAATTCAGCCAGACTCAAGTTAGCCTCTGGATTGCAAGTTATTTAAGCCAGTAAATTTCCTTTTTCCTTAAGCCAGATTTTTTCTTTTTGTCTGTAGAAAGGTTAATATAAATATAAATATAGTCTTCATTATTAGAGTATATCTTCTGGAAAAGTATTTCATATTAAGCCCATTTCATAATATCATGGGGTTGGAAAATTTCTACTTGTGCATTTCATGAACATTTACTTTGAGTCAAAGGTAAAATCAAGTTGTTCCTGAGAATTCCTGTTAGTTTTTTCTTTTTCTATTGTCCAGAGATATTTCTTATCCCCCTTTCTTGTTGTTTTCCTCTTTGCATCACTTGATTCCTACTCCATTTCTTTTCTTTCTCACTTCGAAGGTCTCCTAAATGAAGTGTGCCAAAGCAATCAAAATGTGGTACCTCGGCGAATTACTGTCAGACTGTAACCTTTGGACCTGCTGGAATCTTGTCGTGAGATGAGACAGTGCATGTTCATGAAAGTTTAAGGAAAAAAATCATAAGAAATTTCATATTGATAAAGTTCCTTCTAAGAAGAGAAAACTTTTTTAAAAGAGTTGTTTTAAAATGGGCACTGTGTCTGTTGAGAATTTAAAAAATTTTTATATAAAATATTCTGAGCATATAACTTAAAATATATTTTGCAGTTTGAAACAATGTAGCTCTTCAAGTTTTAATTTCAAGAAGGCAGGTTTAAAAAGTTTCTTATGGTGTTTCTATTAACAAAATGAGGAAACCTGAACAATTAGACCTGTGCTGAGGTGAAAACTAGAATGAAAGGGGTGATGACCAATGTTTATCCACAGAGAGTTCCTTTGGAGATCTGCCAAAGACTTTCTTTCATTTGATGTGTTTATTAGTAACTTTAATCAGGCCAGAAATGGCATGTTTATCAAATTCAAGTATGACATGAGCTATGAGAGACAGAGATTAATATATTGAATGATAGAATCCAAAATGAACTTGACAAGCTGGATCTTGAACTTTAGATTTAGAAATTTAGATTTAGTCTTTAGGTAGAAATTTAGATTTAGTCTTTAGGTAAGAGACTTTAAGAATCTAACTTTTTACAAATCTCCCCAGGTGATGATCTGACAGATTAATTTTAAAAACTCAGATTATATGACTTCTAGAGCAACTTCCAACGCATCTTATGCTCCTAAGAATTTCTGCTTTCTAAATTTTATATGTTTTAAAATATTTCTTAAAATCGATCTACCCCTAAATATATATTGTATGTTTACTTTGTACCAAATATCGAGTAAAATACTACAAGGTAGCGCTACGGCTTTTCAAAGCCCCACCCAGCTCCTCAGCTCCCAATCACTTGAGGAGCTTCAGGAAATATCAAACACCAATAGTCAGTCTCAGAGACTATGAATACAGAGCAAGGCCTGGGAACCAGACATTCTAAAAAGCTTCAATGACACAATGAATGAGATATTCAATGAGACATTCATTCGCTAAAAAATTTGTCTTTGGGAAGAAATGATGCAGGTAGAAACAAATTCCATATGTGGTGGGTATCAACTGACCCTCCGCACATCTGCATATAATAGAGAAGGGGGATCAGATCCATTGTTTGTTCTTAATCGGTCCTCAGGATTTCATGAGTCACCCCCATTACTGCTCATGCCAGCTATGTGCATTCAGTTAAGGAAGAGATAACTGATAATTGTGGGATTCGGCATTTGAAAAGCAAAGTCACATTTAATGTTCCAGACTTTTGTGAAGGCTTCCTGGCAGCCTTATTATTTTGCTCTTATTTTGGTAATCACTGTTCTTTCCTCTGAGTGATTTTTTTTTAATGAGAAAGGAACCTAAATTAGTATTATATATTTTAAGGCATACATTTGCATTCGTCATAAACTTTAATTTATACTTTGGCCAAATAATTTTAACAGTTGCTATAAAATCAGTTAGTTAATAATAGTTTTGACTACCATATTAAATGCAGTGAGAGACAAGTTTAATAGCCTCATGTCCACAACAAATTTCCAGCTATTATTTGTATATCCCACATGCCGTTGACAACTCCATGGATCAGTCAAATTCCCCACTGATTGCATTATTTGAATCTTGCTAAAATCTAATTCATCATGTGCACACAGTAGTTTTTTCATGAATACATCTGTTTTTCCAACTTTGATTTCTTTGGCTTTCTTGAATTTACATCATTATAAAAACTACTGTTATTTTCAATAGAATAATTTTCCATAATCAAATATGTGCCCCTTCATAGGACATCTGCAATTCAGTTCTAAAGTACAAAGTAGAAAATGTGCTTAAATAAAATATATATTTAACATTTATATTTGCAGTAATAAACAGAAGATTTCAAGGGGTATAAAAAGTATATTTTAGACATATGCCAAGATAGTTAAGTAAGAAAATTTAAATTGGGCAATTTGAGAGAAAATATAAGAGAAAAAAGTATAAAAGTATGACACTAACCTGATCTCTCTTTTTGGCAACTTGCCTTTTTAAATTATGTTCACTTTCTTAAAAGTATGAATACAGCTCTAATTGAGTTATCTAAGCTTAAGATAACTTTGATTATCTGAATTTAAGAAACTCTGAAACTATTAGATACAATTACGTGAAAAACTCAACTTATCTAATTTATCTTCGTATCTTCCACAACAGCAAGTACAATGTTTGGCATGTGGAAATAGAGTACAATATGTGAGTGAATAAATGTAAGGATTTGTCAAGAACTTATTAAGTCTTCTTGAACTTGGATCATTGATTTAGCAGATATTAATTTTTGACCAATAAAATGGTTTTCTATCTCTGAAAATTTGTAATGCCTTAAAATAGTGGGTGGAAATAAATGAAGACCAACCAAATGAGAACAAGCAAAAGGTATTTATTAAGAGCTTGTTGTAGCAAGGAAGTCAGTCACCATCACTTGTATTTGACCATGACTCAAAGGCAGGCAGAGGAAAGCTTTATGGTGGGGAAAAAAGGAAGGGTTCAGGTATGCCCTGCTTGGAGGATGGTGGCATGAGGTAGCTATAAGTGGGCAAATTAGAAGAAGGGCATCTTATGTGGCTGGTTAGGGGTACATATTTGGCCTTCACTGGTTGGTTCTAATTTGGAAGCAGGGACAAAGATTAGAGAAGCTGTCAGTTATTAATCAAGTCTGGCCATTTTGGGGACAATTGTTACAATTGTTACAATTGTTCCCCAAATTGATTTAGAGTTGATTTCCTACAACTCTAATTTATAGCAAGTTGGCTTCCTGGGCTGGTTACTATAAAGAACAGCTTGGTTTCTTGGGATGGTCGTTGTAGATTGTGGGTCAGAGTTCTATTTTTATATTCGGCCTAGCCATCGTACATTTGTAAATTCAGTGTCTCAAATGCTTACAAATGGGGCAAGTTGTATAATCCGAAGGACAAAGAAAAAATCAGTATAAGAAACTATTATTTTGTCCCCTGTGCTAAAACTATAGTTTGTAAATCTTGAGAAATTTAGTTTATAATTGTATTACAGTTACATATGCACAAAATCTGTCATTATGAACACATTATGACAACCTGAACACATACATACACATTTCTTATTCTAAGGGCCGAATTTGTTGGCCATTTCTGTTGATATTTACCTTTACATATCTAAATATCATGTTTGTATACTGCTAATTTAAGACTTTACTATTGACTCCCCACCTTGGAAAAATTAAGATCCGTTTTCTTTTACTACTACCCTTCACCACCACCATCCCTCTCACCTGTATAGCAGAAGCACCACACTTCTATGCTACCATCCTCTCGGTATAGTTATATCCAAATTTTGGCCAAATAAATATTATTGTTAACATTACTATAACAACCAAACGCTGTTCAGAGCTGAGATGTATTATATCCTATGACCAAATTTCCTTTTCTTAACAGCTTTTTGGAGTTAATAAACTTGTTTTTGCTGGGTTTATTTTCTAATCATCTAATTTACATCACCAATTCATTCCAAACTCTACAAATATCTAAATTCTCCTCTAGGTATGTTTAAACATATTAAGTATTCTATTAATTTCGTTTTCTTGAAGACATCTCTCATGGACCTTCTGATTCAATCCAGCCTTCTCTGAGTCTCCTGTACAGCTTCACCTGAGATCTCCCTATGTTGTAATCCTAATTCTCTCTGTCTTTGCTGTGTTGAATCTCTTGTATTCCAAATTCTGTGCCTTTTTAATACTTTGTTTGCTCTCTGATTTGAGTGGAGCATATCTGTCAGTAGTTTCCTTAGAAGGAATTAATTTTTCTGAAACTTTGTATACTTAAACATATTTTTATTTCACTCTCACACTTTATTATAGCATGACTGAGAATACAATTCCAGATAAGAAACTTTTTTTAGAATGTTGAAGGCTTTGCTCTATTGTTTTCCAGCCTTCTGAATGCTGTTGAGAAGTCTGAAGTCATTCTGCTTCACAGTGTTTTCTGAAAACATTTTCTACCCCTCTGGAAGCTTGTGTTATCTTTTCTTTGTCCCACTGAACTGATATTTCACAACGATGTGCCAGGGTCTCGGTCTATTTCCATCTATTATGCTGCACACTCAAAGGAAGATCCACATCCTTCATTTCTGAAATTTTCTTGGTTTATTTCCTGATTATTTCTTTCCCACTGTTTTCTCCTTTCCCATTGGAAGTTAAGTTTCTGCATGATAAATGTTCTCCTGGTCTAATCTGACTTTCTCATCTTCTTTTTACCCTTATATTTAATCTTTCTGTCTCTTTCTTCTACTTTAATGAAAATTAAATCCATTCTACTTTAATGAATAAATTTATCAGCTTTATTTTTCATGTTTTCTGTTGAATCTTTAATTTATGCTATTATACTTTTAATCTCTAAGAATTCATTTTTGTTCTCTAAATATTCCTTTTCTATAGCATCTTGTTCTTATTTTAAAGAGCCACTATCGTATCACTCTAAGAATGTTACTGATAGGTTTTTTTTTGAAGTTTTCATGTCTCTGTCCAATATCTAGTGTTGTTTTTTTTCTGTTTCTTATTTATGTGTTTCACATTAAAGGTTTTCCTCAGCTTTCTGATGGTCTCTGGTTCTCTTCTCGTATTCAGAATTGGGGCATTATTTTATGGTTATAAATCATACTTCAGTAGAGCTCTACACAGATAAAAGAAAAAAATGGGGCATTATGAAGCTGATGGGAAGGTCCAGGCATGTGGGCGAGGCATGCGAACTTTAGTTAGATACTGGATGATTTTATTGGAATCTATGTCTTATCTCTATGTCTGGTCAGATTGCTCAGAAAAGAATCTTCCTATTTTCTGTCTGGAGGGAAAAAGCTAGTCGTCAACGTTCTGGAAGCTGAGTGGGGAAAAAGGGTTGAGGTGTTTCAAAATTCATTATTTACCATCATTCAAGCTCTCAACACAGTATTCTCAACTCCATTTGTGCCTGAGGTTCCCAAGCAGTGCAGACACCACCTGTCGTGAGTTTGCCAGAGCATTAACCTCTAATCTTCAGCCAGAGCTGATGAGATGCAGTCACCTTGGCTAAGTGGAGAAAGGGTGACTTGGCCAGGGCACTGTTAACTACATTTAAACAAACTTTTAACCAATTATTCTGCCTGCAGTCCACTTAAACCCCCATTCCCTGAAGCCTTTGGTGCTTCAGTGGTATAGATCAGGTACTTCTTGGGTTTCTTAAATGCCAGCTTAGGATTTGTTTTTTCCTGTTCTGCTGGGCAAATTACCACTGTTCTTTCTGCTTTTCCACTTTCAAAATTCTGTTGCTATTGCCTCCTCTCTTATTTACTGTCTTCATGGCTTAGTTCCATTCTATTTTTGCCTTATCCCTTTATTATTGTTACGTTGGGCTTTCAGGAAGAGGCAAAGGCAAACGTATGGATTTGATATACCATCTCTAAACCAAAGCACTGACAAATTTGCTGGCCTTTCTGCTCTCAATATCTTTTCCTGTAAACAGAGAATGAAGTATAGCCTTATGATACTATTTAAAAGATATAATAATTTTCATCCGTATATCACTTTACAAAGTTGTTTCACATAGATCTTGTTTCATCCTCCTGATACTTTTATAAGTCAGTTAGGGCAAATATTATTAGTTCTTTTAAGTGGAAACTGAGGGTCACAGCGGTTCACATGCCCAAAGATCACTGTGCCAGCAAGGGGTATAATTGGAACTGAAGCCCATGTAGAATTGTGCCCACGTGGCCTAATGGAGCTATTTGAAGAAAAAGAAGACATGGAAAACAAGAGAGCACGAGAGCTGATTCTGGAAGCTGATTGAATGTCTACATAATTTGCCAAAAATGAGAGCATTAAGTATGAATAAAAGATCCCAGTTTCTACCAAGCAGTTAAAAAACAGTCCAGATACATCTATGGTTAGGGAAACAGTATGAAACCTAGAAAATTAATCAAGATTTCAAGACATCAAATTATATTCCCTGGTAAGGATGAGTATGACACAAGTCATTATCTAAGCATAAAGCCATATTTCTTAAGGTTAAATACTGATTTTCTTATCTCGGATGTCCTCCAGGAATCTTATTATCTTCATGGCCATTCTTTTACATTAAAGTAGCATTGAAACACAAAAGTGAGCAGACAGTACCTGTTATTACCATCTATTAGTATCTCTGCTACTGAGCTATAAGGCCCATTCTAAAGAAAAATACAACCTTTGAATTTATAATCCTTTGTTTCTTCATAATTCCTGTCATCTTAATCTTTAGCCTCTTATTTAATTACTTAACAAATACTCATGCAGTATGTTGGAAGGAGGCCCTGAAGAAGATGCAAAGGGGAAAAAGGCAATCTCTGCCCTGAAGAGGTCAACATCTTTTGAGGGAACAGAACATCACATTGTAGCTCTAATTTTGTGAGGTCGAGATCTCAAATCTCATTAAAATATGGGATATTCACATCCTGTCAAAATATATCATTCAAAATGTATTCATTCATTCAAAAAACATAGCTACTTTTCTGTGCAGCTATTGAGTGATTGTGGGTGAACTGGTTAGATTAGTGCCATGTTAACTTGGGATTTCCATGAGAGGTATGTCATCTCAGACTATTCTCTGAAATTGAGTCATTGGCCCCAATATTTTCGGACACCTCTGCCTTGCTGTCTGGTCTCTTAGCTCTACTTTTATTTCCTTTTTTCTTCTAATGTCCACTTCGCGTTCTCTTTGACATGAACTTCCACAGTATATCCTCCTCCTTCCTGAGGTGACGGTACTCTGTCTTCATAGTATGGAACATAGATGTATCAAGAGTAGGGAGAGAAAACCCTGCTTATTGGTAATATAAAACATATTGTCCCTCTCATTTTACTAATTGCATTAAGCATTATGAAAAAAAATAAACTGTGCTAAAAAAAGAGGATAAAAGGAGAGACCTATATTTATTGGGGGTGGTTAGAGAATTCTTTTCCAAGAAGCAACCTTAACTGGAACCTGAAGAATAAGGAAAAACCGACCATGCAAAAGTATGGTTCCTGGACAGGGAGAATCACACATTTGTTCCAAAGAAATGGTGTAAGTCATGTCCCTCAAGTTGGTAATTAGAAAAGACAAGCAGGTAGGATATGAGCTGGGTCTTTTGGGTGCTAGAGATTGGTTCACTCAACCCATTCCCAACCACATGCTTCTCTGCACTAGAGAGGCTGGACCATGTAGGACTAAAATCCCCAGCCATCATGGAAACAAAGCCTGGCCATATGACACCAATTTTGCTGATGAGCTACAGAAGAAAGTCCTTTAAGGGGACCTTCCCTTTCCAAATAGAAGCCAAAAACCCAAAAGACAAAGTCATTTTGTCCCTTGCCTTTCCTCCTTCTTTCTGCCTGGAATGCAGAGGAGGCACTTAGGTTTTGTAAGGCTAATGAGCAGTTAGAAAGGAGGAACCTGGGTCCTCTGTGGCATGGTGATATGGCTGTACCACCTGGGCTGCCTACTTCCATGTGAGAAACAATATAAAGGTAACTAATTTTTTTTAGCACTTTCTAAGCAGTTTACTCAAATTTATAGTTAATCCTCATAAGCTATTTAAATGTGAGTATTAATCCAATTTTTAGATGAGGGAATCGAGGCATGGAGAGATTGAATAGTTAACCCAAGTTACTCAGTAAGTAGAGAAGCTAGACTTTGAACAAAGGTAGTCTGCTACTCGATCCTATGCTCTTGACCACTGTTCTATATGCCAGCATTGGCTGGTTTATCTGGTACCCACAAATGATCCCATTCCTAACTAATCCATCCTTGAAGAGTGGATAAAATTTAGATGAGAGCTTTTAGATTATCATATAAACGAAAATCAGTACAGTGTGTAGCCAGACAATGGCAAATTAAACAACAAATTGACAAAGAATATATGGTAAGAAAAGAGACAAAAATTAAGATATAAAATACAGCAGAGCGAATAAGAAAGTCAGCTCTGAAAATTAGAACATTTGCCTACAAATCATAGCTTACCAGTTACTACTAGCTGAGCGGTCATGGCCTCATACATGGCCTTCTCTTTGTAAGATCTAAGACATTCTATCTTTGAGCTTCAGTTTCCTCCTCTCTAAAATGGGCACGTTAATCATACATGTCTTTCAGAGTTTTAATGCCCTAGCAAAACACTTTGCTCATAGTAAGACTTCAATAAATGTAAGGCCAAAAATCATATTGCAATAAGTTGAATGTTTTCCTCTATGGCTTATTTCATTTTGACAGTAATGACTGTCTAGAAATCTTCAATTCAAAATGCAACATTTGGAAACTTTGAAATATCAAAGATGAAGAGAAAATGAAGATGATCTTTTCTTTGATGTTAGCAGTGAAATGTTTTTTTTCTTTTCTTTTCTTTTTTCATATTCTAGTGGAAACCCAGCCTTATTGCAGATCCCAGGACCCAGGACACCATTGTTGCAATAATTTAATCTGAGGTAGGACTGACATTGTAAGCGTAACATTTCTTAATAGTATTAGTCAAGCAGAGCTTTAAGAAATATACCTATTGACTTCAAAGGATTTGTTTTAAAGAAAATGAAATAAAAAGGAAATAAGTATCCATGGGAACATGATACAGTACCATGATTTCCACCCTGAGTTTTGAAAAATCTGACTAACCTCCAAACTGTGTTCTGAGAAAAACAGTTGTCTCATACAAAAGCACAAGAGCTAATATAAAACGTTTGTTCAAAGCCTCTAGGGGGAAAAGAGGGACACAAAGACTGCTACTCTCTCCTTTAATGAACCCCGACGTGGAAAGTAGCTGCTGCTGGTGAGCTGGTGCCTGTGCCTTTGAACTGACTGTGATTCAGACAGTAAAGTGTCATTTCACACTCTCCATGAGTGAGCCAGCAGATCTCTAAAATTTCCCAGCTCGAGACTGCAGAAAGCATTTTCTTCTAGGACTTCTTGGTGACTTAAACAAAAGAAGTGGAGTGACTGTAAAGTGACCGCCAGAGGGCTCTGATAAAATCTTCATAAATCAGTTTTTTTGTCTTTTGTTATAGTCGATGAACCAGTCTGCTCCTGTGTATGTGGGAGGGTGGTTACTGTGGCTATAATGTTGCCACAGCTGCTGATCATGTAGTTGGAGCCTTGTTTCCAGACAGGAAAAAGCCTGTGCTGGCTCTCCTGTCCGGGAGGGGCATGGCAGACAGGCTATTCTGGCCAGAAGAGAGTTTTTGTGTAGGCAGTTGTTTCCCCTAGTCCAGGATGCAGGAACGGAAGGAAAGGGTACATGACCTGTTTCCCCAGAGGGCCCTGGGTGTTTTAAAGCAGCCCTGATATCCTGCCTGCACAGGACAGGGAAGTCACCTGGAGAACTGTGTCCTTTCCCAAAGATCATATGCAACAACACTCAGACGGACAGATATTTTGGAGATCAGACTATTGCTGGGGACTCTCCAGCAGGTCACTTTTCATAATTATTGTTCCTGGGAACACAGGTTTGGACATCACTGTAATAATTATATTTTCTAGTATATTGAGATTGCCATGTAGAATTCACCTTGTTATTAACCCAAGACTAAGGAATTTTTTGAGAATGTTAACCTTCCTAACAATTTTACCTAAAATAGCAGAAAGGTACAAGTTCCAATCAGGAGAATATTTTTATAAAAATAAAACCTATTTGCAAATTGTGAACTTTTAGGCCTATCTGGTAAAATAAAATAGAAGAGCTACATAATAAAATCTAGTAATTGAAGGCCTGTTATAAAGAACTTTTATGCACACCGTCATCAACTCTCATACAACGCAATAGTGTAAACAGGACAGAAATTATTATTCTCATTTTGCAGATGAGCAAATGAGAAGGGCCTGCCATGAAAAACCATGTGGTTTTACTGAATATAACCTGGTGTTGGATCTGGCAGCTGATATAACCTCAGTATACCCAGAAAGAAAAGTCTCATGAGAAAGGAGAGGAACATCTGTTAAAGGTCTTCCCACCTAAATGGTGACTAGGCCTAATGAGATATTTCTATCCCATCTCCTCTATCTGTATAGAACCCCAGAATAGAACTTTGTGCATAGTAAACTCTCTTTAGTTTTTGATTTTAAAATCAGTGGTTAATAACAATGTATATATCTTATATATATCATTATACATTATTATATGATATAGAAGTTGTACCAGAAACTGTTCTAAACACTTTATATTATTGCATTTAATCCTCACAACATCTCTGTGAGGTGGGTACAATTATTATCTTCATTTTACAGATAGGGAAACTGAAGCACAGAGAGGTTAGGTGACTTGCCCAATGTCACACAGACTGACAATATGAGGGTCAAATTTTTTTTAAGAATATGTGAATGTATCAACATTTCAGGAGTTGAATTTTATATTCTGAGGGTAGTTTTAGAAAGAACCAAAATCTATCACCTCTCCCCTTTAAATTAGGCCATGAGAAGAAATTCCTGGGGCATCTAAAAAGTCATTCTAATGATTTAAGCATTTGTATAAAGGTGGCTTTGAACTATGCTTGGATGAGCTTTGCCTTTTGTCAATGACAAGTTCTGACCTTGGGTAAGATGTGAACAGCTACAAAATACGGGTATCTGCCCCCATTCTTTCTTCCGGTCAGATGAGAACAGGGCTTCACTGGTGAAAGTTTTTTTCTGGTCCCAGTGCAAAACTAATGATGTGTTTTCAATTTTCATTCAATTCTCTCTAGTTTCATGTATACATATTCAAAAAATGAGTTAAACTGTGAAGTCCTGGGTGCAAAGTTTTCTTTGCTCCTCTTGTGTCTGAATCTAAGTACAGTAGACTGCAACGGAGAGTGTGCGTGCAGGGCAGGGATCAGCATGCCACTGTGTCCAAGTTCCCCACTGCTGCCCATGGCTCACACACTTAGGCAAAAAACAAAACAAAACAGACCCCAAAAAACAAAAACAAAGCACCAGGGTGGGCAGAGATTGTGATGCACTGCTCACTTAAAGTCTGGCTGAAGCAGAGACCAATGTAATAAGTAATGTTTTGCTCATTGCCTCCGAGTTCACACCAAGCTCATATGTAATACTATTTCTACAAGCCACGAAATGGAAATTAACTAATTAAACTTACACAGCTGAGACTTGGTCAAGTCGGACTCCAAATTCCAAGCTAGCTCTCTGACTCCCTCTCTTTCTTTCCTTCCCCTTCTTCCTTCCTTCTCTTTCTTCCTTCCTTCTTTCCTTCTTTTCTTCCCTTTCCTTCCTTCCTTCTTCCCTTCCTCCCTCCTCAGTCCTTCCCTTCCTTTATTCTTATCTTTCTTTTCAAGGACATGCTATCTTTAATCACCCAAAGAGAATGTATCATTGTGGAAACCCATATAAAGGTGCTTATTTACATTTTTCATTTATTATCTCAAAATATACTTTTATGATTTCAACGTGCTCCTAAAAATAAAAAATAATCATCGTGCCTCACAGGGCCCTGAGTACTACAAACATATAAATTGATTAAGGGACACATGGTCACCTCTGTCATGAGGGATCTCATGCTCAGTGCTGAGAGTGCATAAAACATAAGCCTAAACATCCACTTTTAAGACTAACTCTGTCCAGGCCCCAGAAATATGCTTCACCACAACTTTTGTCCTTGAAACAGCACTGTGAAGATTTTTAGCACCTGCTGCCACTGACATGGGACATGGACATTCATAGGTGTATAGATGGTATAATGGCATAGGCATTTAGTTAAAAAAAGAAAAGCCAAATTAATTAAAAATCAAAACCTTTTCAGATAGTGAGAATATTAGTTAAACAGTCTTAAATAATGAGTAGTGTTTCCTAGAGTGCCAATCATCAATTTTCTTGTTTGTCTTCATGTTCCAATCCATGGCTCTGCTTGAATGCTAAATTTCCTAATAGGTTTCCATTTAATAAATTAAAAAAAAAAGGCAAAATTAAAATTTCATTTTTAAATAATAAAAATTTTAAGCTTTTTGTTTTTATTTATATGTTGGTTTTTATAATCATAATTTGTGGTCAACATTTTAATTCTAATAGATAACTTTGAACCGTGCAGGAGAAAATAACTTTTAACAACTATAGAAAAGTAGTTTAACTTTCTGATTTTAAAAATTTAATTTAGTTTTGATGAAAACATATACTCGAATTTTGTGTACTTTGAATACACAAAATCCTTTATCATCGTTATCCAATAGAACTTCCTATGATAATGGAAATGTTTTATATCTGTGCCCTGGCCACATGTGGCTACTGAGCTCTTGCAAATAGCTAGTGCCACTGAGGAACAAAACTAAAATGTGGCTAGGTATGCCATACAGAACAGCATAGCTTCAGATCGCTACTGTCACTAGAACACAAAGTATGTGACAATCTTCATTATAACAACATATTAGTGATTTTAGTAAAATAAAAGAAAAATCAATTTTATGGAATAAATATATAATAATGTATGAATTATATATATCTTTATTACTTATCCATACAGCCATACTACCAACAGAAAATCTAGATACTCATAATGATATCTTCAGTTGTCTTTGACATTTACTGACTTTTTATATAAAAACTATAGGTTTTCTTATCTTTCAATATTGTTATTTTTGTCAAGGTAGGAAGATAGAAAATATAATAACTTGCTAGCTTAATAACTTTGTAATATTTAAACACATAATAATAAGTCTTCATTTGTACTCTTACCCCAAGCCCACCAATGTTAGGGGCTGGTTTGACAGCATCCCGATTTTGACCAGCCAGCCATTCTGATAATGTCACTATTGTCCTTAGAGAACCGGGACTGTTATGTGGTTGTACTAAAATAAAAAATCTCCCCTGGCGAAAAAAGAAATTAAAGCAAATGTCCCACCGGAAGGATTCCAACAGTGTCCTTTTTTTAGAGGAAGTCCAATCCATTTACTTTCAATAGAGGCCTTCCATTTGGGCTCAACACTGCCTTGGCCAGTTACCTGTAAGAGAGAGTAAAAAAAAAAAAAAAAAAAATGGTTGTCATTAATTACAAGGGAAGGAGCTGCTGGCAAAATCCCCATCACTGTTTGCAATGTGGATTGCAGGTTAATAAGGGTAGAATCAGCTTAACATTGTAATGTTAGAGAACAGAGATAATTGAATTTCATTGCCCCTTCCGCCAAGTTTTAAGTAACGGAAGAAAAGGACAGGGTATTTTCCCCTTACTAGGGTAGCAGCAGTAGGACTCACTGCAGGGCTTCCCTCCATTGGTGCAGGGACAAAATATGAATGCAGTCGCTTCCCACTCCCACCACCAAACCTCATTTCTGTGCTTCTGGGTGCTCCACCTAAGGCTGTTCCACACTTTTCCTCTGAAGTCCCCAGGGGGCTGAGTTCCAGTTGCCCGCAGTGGTAATCTGGTCATTAATACACCTTATATTGACTTCTTTTTTTCCCTCTTTGTCTCACTTCCCCATTCTTTTTGTGCTGCTTTCTGCTATTACTTCCCCTCCAAAACCCATTTGCCCCTAAATCCTTACCTCCAGGTTTGTTTCTGGGGAGCACAGCCTAAGACAACCTTCAGCACATAGCACAGTGCCTGGCATATAGTATGGCACATGTATACATATATACGCTGAAAAAATTAACATGCTTTGCAAATGAAATCCTATCCTACTATTACCTTCTTCACCCGATATAAAGAAATTACTCTGAAGTAAAGTGACTAAATTGACTTCTACCTTCTTATCTGGAACCTCCATGTATCTAATAGCATAAAAGTGCCAACATAAAGCACATAACCACTCAAAGAAAGCAAATTTGGGCTCCATCATAGTGCACACACAACCTCAACAAAACAGAAAGCCCAGATTGCGGATTGGACTATTCTTGCTGATCCTTTTGAGATATGCGACTCCCTTTCCTCTCTGATATTTCAAATGCTCATTTTGCAATTAAAGATAAGGCTTGATGAGTACACATTTGGGAGAAGTAGCAGGATGATGTAAGATCATATTAAGAAGTAAATGATTAACGTGGAAGCTTTTATAGAGCTCTTCTGATAAGGATCTAGCAAGCAGAATTCCTGAAGAGGAGCTATTGGTTGGGACCCTAGAGGCAAAATTAGTCCCTAAATGTCCCCTGGGGAGGTGACAACTGTAACACATCCTTGACTGTTGGTTCTGGGTTCCGCTGCAGACAGGGTCAAGGTGAGTGTGGGATCAATGTACTTTTGGGGCCTTTTTAAGTATTAAGAGAGAGCAATGGGGAAGAGCTCAGGGCACACCTGCATCATAGATTTGCCTTCTTGTCCATGTCATTGCCTATAGAAGAACACGGTGTTAACTCACTGTCCCAGGCTTTCCATTATGTCGTTAGCTGGGCCTGGCGTCTACAGCTGTTTGGTGCTGGTTTATGGCGCTTATTCAGAGAGAGAGATAGAAGTATCGCTGGTGTTTTATGTGTTTTTTTTTTTAATTTTACAAAGTGAACCTCGTTACTGAAACATTTGAAGCTTTTTAATTCACTTATTAAAATAGTCATCCCACACTCAAAATGGTAAATTAAATATTTCAAGACATTTGATTTATTACCCACACCTCCTCCTCCCCCTTTTCCCAATACTTTGCACCAGAGAAATTACAGGTTATGTCCAAACCCTCGTTTCGTTGTCACCACCGCCTTCTGTGCACTGCCGGCGGCTCTCTCCGGCCCACCCGGGACCGCGGACGCAAAATGAAGCAGCAGAGTATGTCCTGCCTTGAGGGTTCGGGGGCTCGGGGACAGGAGGGCGTCTGTCTGCTGGGCCCCCGGGGCAAGCTGGCGCGCTGCAGGGTCGTGGCGCCAGCGGTTCCCGCTTCTTCCCCCGGCGCCCGCCAACTTCACTCCGCCAGCAGCGCGGAGAAGCCCGGAGCCCTTCGAAGCCTCGCGTATCTCCTGGCTCGCCTTTTCTGCGGCCGCGGGGGAGCGCGGACTCTGCGACTCTGGGGTGCAGCTGGCCCTGCTCGGTAACACTGGCGTCAGGCGCCGGGGACGGAGCTGCCTCGCCGCGTCCACGGGGCTGAAGGCCGCTGGTCCCTTCCGCCGCTCTCACAAACTACTAGCGGCTCGTGACCCGGGACAAACTTCTGACTGAGGCGCAGCCCCTCGCACAGCCGCCCTCCCGGAAGCCAACTACAAAACAGAAGACTTGGTTGGGGCCAGGAGGGGGAGAGGAGCGTCTCACGGCTCCTCTCCTTGCGGGTGACGCCGGATCAGCGGCGGCGGCGGCGGCGGCGGCCGGCCCCAGCCGAGCTCCCTCCTGGAGACTCTGCGGCCGCCGAGCGCCGGGGCGCGGGCCGGCGGGGCCGGGCGCTCACGCCCTCTAGTGGGCCGCGGCGGCGCCGGGCGGCGGTGACGTGGGCGCTCCCTTCAGCCGGCCTGCGGGGCACCGCCAGTCAGTCCGGGAGCAAGAGCCCCGCGCGGAGCCGGCGCAGGCTCGGCCATCGGCGCGCCGCCGCCCGGGGGTTGGGCTCGGGGCTGCCGGCGGAGAGGCGGCGGGCAGGACGCGCGCTGCCACGGCCGCGGCCACAGCCGGCGCCGGCGGCTCGGGTCCCGAGCAGGGGAAGGAGAGCGGCGGCGAGTGCAGCCAGCGGAACGCAGGGCGGATTTTGGCTTGGCGGGCGCGCCCTCCTCTCCCACTCGCAGCAACGCCACACGCCGAGTGGGGTCAGCGGCCGGAGAGAAGGACCTAGGACCCTCTCCCCTGGCCCCAGGAGCCGCTGGAGTTCGGACTTCTGCAACTGTTGGCACTTTGGGGACTGGTTCTGTTTTTGGCTGTTTACCCTTATCTTTTCGCTGCCTTGAACCCAAAGCTCCAGTCCGCCCTCGGATCTCGCGCGCCCACCGACCGCCGCTGGGCAGCGGCCCGGCGCTCAATTAGCAACATGAGGAGACTTGGGACTTGCCTGGCGACTTTGGCCGGACTTTTGCTAACTGCAGCAGGGGAGACGTTTTCAGGTAAGTGGGGCCACTTCTGCCGTCGCCTGGGGCGCGCGGCCCTGAGTGGGAGCCCGGGACGCCGGCAATTCCCAGGGTGGGAGAGCCCGAGGCTGGCGGCACGTCCGGGGAGGGGGCGCGGCGGGCCCGGCACAGCGCCTACCGGTTAGTCGGCGCTGGACGAGGGCTGGGCGAGGAGGGCGGACACCTAGAACTTGGGCTGGTGGAGCGGACTAGCCCCGGAGCCAGGACCCCCATCTCGGCCCCCGCCCCTCCGCGGCCTGGGCTCGTGCTCTGGGCGGACGGCCACCACTCCGACTCCCCGGCCGGCTCCCAGGGGAACAAACGAAAACTTTGCGTGAAGTTCGGAGCAGCGGCCGCGGGGCCGCCGGGCGTGGGCGCTGCGCGGTGGTTCCGACCCCGAACAGCGGCTGGGCCGAATCTCCGGTGCCCAGCTGCGACCCAGGCTATCGCCGCACCCGGCAGCAGCTCCAGCGGCGGGGAAGATCGCCCGGCGCCCTGCCCTTCCTGCCGCCGCCCCCGGCCGGTCGCCGCCGTTAACCCGGGCTCGTCCCGGCAGCTCCGGAAAGCCAAGGCGGGCGTTCCTCATCGGTCCCAGCGGGAGGATCCGGCGGCCCCGGAGCAAGTGGCGGGGAACCCAGGCCTCGCCGCTGCGGCCCTGCGCCGACCTGGCTCCACTTCCCCACCCTCGACTCCCAGCGGAGCGCCGCTCGCTCCGGCAACTTGTTAGCGCAGCCACGCGGCCCAGGGGTCGCAGGTGGGCAGGAAAGGGTCTGGCATTGAGTGCGAATGTGTGTGTGTGTGTGTGTGAATGTGAGTGTGCGTGTACGTGTGTCCGCTTGCACGCGCGGGGCGTTCTGAGCCTGGAGGAGTTCCTCGCGGAGAGGACCAGTGGACTGGAGTCCGGGGTCAGGCGAAGGGCAGAACTCCTGCAGTGGTGTTATAGGGATTACCCCTGTTACCAAATAGCCAACTGTACCTGGAACACACACGTGGATGGACAGTAAGAGCTTTAACATTTGCACACTTTCTTTCTCATGTATATTAGTTTAATTAAGGTCCACCTACAGTGGAGGCACTGGACTTCTTTTTTTTCTTTTAATAAGTCCACTGTTTGATCTTAAACTTGGGTTGCAAAATAGGTTTCCATGAGGAATGAATAAATTGGACCTTTTTTTACTCTTTAATTTGATTAAGGAGACTTTCACTGGCAGTAAATACATATTTTAAACATTGGATACGTTTGGCTCTCTGGCCTGTGGAGACATACATTTTTTACTTTCTTGGAGCTCAAGGTACACAGGCGCAGAAGCCTGTCTCCTGAATTGCTCTGAGCTGCAGGACCCTTGACCACAGTTGGCGGCAGAGATGAAGTTGAGCTTGTAGTTGGCTGATTGGCTCAGTACTGTGAAACCCAAACTGTCAACTTCAATAGAGAAATACCCTTTTTCTAAGTTTAATATTTCCTTAACTGTCTGGTAATTGCACTTGCTCCAGAGGATTTAACAAAATGATACACTGCTATATGATATAAAAGTGATGGAGATTTTGGCCTTTGTTCTTATTAGTGAATTATGGAGTAGACTCGCCAGTTTTAGAGTCTTATAACTCATTAGTATTAGAATGCAAGTGTGAGGGCCTTAGTGATGGTTTTCTCTTTATTAAGATCCATAACTCTCTGCCTGGGATTCTTTCTTTCTTTTTTTTTCTTTTAAGTTAAGCTGTGTCAAATAGCATTTGGATGTATTTTTGAGCTGTGTGCAAGAGGGTAGAAACAAGTATTTATGTAGCTTATTTAAATAGTCCCTCATCACTAAAAAGTACTTCAAGCCTAGATAGTGTTAACCTGTATCTTTGTTAAGACTGATTTAAATTATCAGTCAAAATAAACCTTCAAAAAATTTAGCCAAATATTTTTTTCCAGAAGAAATATATCATTCTATTTGAGTTACCATACCATTAATTGAAATGTGCTTTCTTTTTACTTGGAAAGCCAGAGTTATTCTATTATGTTTGTGGGTAAAGGGGAAATAAAGGGCAGTATGTGAAAGATTGCTTAGAAATGTTGAAATTTAAAAAATTCGAAGTTGGCAAATTTTGTGTGTGCAAGGAGCAGATATGTTACAGTGCATTAAATTTATTCTCTACACTTTGCATTTCGGGCAGTACAGATGCTAGGCACTTAATGCTTTGGAAAAGTCAGGCTTTCTGTATGTTGAGAAAATTAATTATGATATGAGTGACATTGACACATTCCTTTTTATGGTTCTTCTGGAAATTGTAATGTTTGGTTGATCTGCACCTGATATAGGAATCAATTTTAAAGATAGAGGAGCTAGATTGTAAGCTTCTTGAGGGCAAAGTCATTTTTTTCTTCGTGGTTCTCCATAAAACACTTAGCATGGAGCCTTAGACCTAACAGGCACTCACTATTTATTGAATACATTACTGATGTGAATCCTGATCATTTACAAACATTCAAATTGTGTGTGAATTGACTGACGCAAAAGAGATGGAGAGAAGTGATTGTTAGGAGTTAGACTTGGCTTGCATTTTTCCTTCATTTGAAATGAACATTTTCCTCAGGGATTCTCTTTAGGTCATCCAATGAACTAAATCACGAGATTTTATGTAATCAGTGGAGGTATTTTTGTGTAACTAAAATTTATACAGAAGGTACTTTGCTGTTCCCCTTCTGCAGTGCTCCTCATTCTTATATCCTCTTTTGGAATTTATATGATTATTCATTAATCATTTCTGGGAGTATAGTACACATAATTTGGATGCTAGACATCAGAAATGAAGTGCTACACTTAGAAGAAAAAAAAGAATTAGATTTTTGGTCTATGGGGACTTTATTTACTATAAATATTCCATTTTAAAAATCACTTTCCATTTTTATATTTTTTAATTTGTTAGGCAAAGTATTGGAGGTTCACTTTCTGCCTTCCTAGGCTTTTAATGATCATTAACAATGATTTTTGTAAAAGGGTATACAAGTAAGATGTGAGGAAGAAAGTTAAATCATTTTATTTTTGCTTGACATTTCTCTTTCCCACAGTGAGAGCCAAACGGCTGGCAAGTCACTCCTCTTTGACTCAATTTCTTAAAAGCCAAGTTGTAATATATATTATACAATAGAGTGTTTAGTTTTACATTATTTTGGGACTGATGTATTAAATCTTGTTAAATACGCAAGCTTGGCTTTGCAGAAATAGAAATACAAACAGATTGGGCTCTTTGTTTCCACTATAGTATTTGGAATAGATTAAGCCTTAACATGACCTTGTGAATTTGGGACTCTTATTGATAAATTTATTTAACAAAATTTTTTAAAGACATTTGTAAGAGAACAGTCACAAACTGAATAAAGTCTGTAGTTCAGTTAATAGTATTGTGTCAGTGTTTAATTTCTTAGTTTTGGTAATTCTACTATAGTTACGTCAGATGTAAACATTTGGAGAATGCAGGTGAAATGTGTACTTGAAATCTTTGAACTATTTTTGCAACTTTTCTTTAAATCTAAATTTATTTCAAAATACAAAATTTTAAAGTGCTCTTTTCAAAGAGTGGGAATAGATAGATTTGTGTAGCAATTCGATTTATTTTTTCTTTTTCAGATATCTATAGTCATGACATTTTACATCTTTATGGTGCTATAACTAGATTAATAATTGATATGATGAAAATTCTTCAAATTTAAATAAGTGAGCATGAAAGAAATATTCCAAGAAATTACTGTAACATTTTTAGTGTTATGTGTATGTAAATAAGTATTGCTTGAGTATAATAAATTGTTCTGATCTGGAAAATTATAAGTTTTAATCTCATGCTTTCAAAGAGTTATTTTACAGGTTTTCAGAAGAAGTTGCTTACATATAATGATATATGGATATGTGTATATACAGTATAACTTGAGTAATTCTAAATGAACTTTCCTTAGAGAACAGATAATTTGAATTATATTTTCAGATTCTATAAACCCTATATGAATCAAGCATAGTCTTTAGTTTTGGGAAAACTAGGTTTTAACATTTAAGTATTTCTGTGACAATTCTATAAAAGTTGATGGCTTTATTTAAAATTTTCATAGTTCCATAACAATTGTAATACATTGTAGGAATTCATAGTCTGTGTATATCCATTTTGCTAGAGGAACTGTTTTGGGTTATTGTTTCAGTTTTTGTTTTAGATTTTATTAAATTTTCTAGAATGAGGGTGTATTTTCTAAATATCTTTAGAAATATAGACATAGTTTTCAGTTAGGGGTCAGGCATTTTACTAAGTACTTACCTATTTTTTTAATAGTATAACATTTTTTGTAAGGGTGGTGTCCACTGTGCTTTTAATTTTAATTCTAAGATTCTTTTATTTGAAAACCAACTTTCATACAAACTTTCCTACAGTTTCATATCTTAGTATGCTAATTATTTTTATAAATACAACATGCTAATAAGCTTATTTTGTAAGTGAGAGAAGTTTTAATCATTGAATTTTTTCAAACTCACTAATGAAATTTTTTTTTTAAAGATATAAAATAATATAAACTTCCCATCCTAGGAGGATTCAGCTTCTCTGGTTCCTAAAATACTGCTGTGGTTTTCAGTTAGTCATCAGAAAGCCTGAGTATACCCTGTAGCTCTAAAAAAAAGAGAGAAAAATAAATTGGGTGGGGAGCAGGAAAGGTTTAGTCATCGACCTTGGTAATCCGTAGTCCCCCTGCTCCCCATCAGTGAGGCAGATGGCGAGGCCAGGGATAATTAAAAGGTGGGAGTGTGTGAGAGAAGAATAAAAGAAGGAAGCAGACATGAGAAGAAATGGTTTCTGTGCTTAGGCGTAAGCAGCATAACTTCTGGTGATCCTAGCAAGGGAACATCGCTGTCCTTACACTCTCTTTGTTGTTTAGGGTAGAACATATGGAAAGTTAAAGGAGGGTAATCAAAGAGTGACAAAATGTACAGCTAGCGGTTTTGCTGGTCTTGGGGAGGGCCTGCAGGCATTGAAACAGTGTTGATGATGAGCTGTGTGTGAACCTTTGCTTCTCAAAACAGTGTGCCCCAGGATCCCCTGGAGTGGTCCTACCCAGCGTTGATTTCTACAGCGAGCCACCATGATTATGAAGTGGGAAGGTCCCTGGAGGGTCCCACTGCATCCCCAGGTGATTTTGGTTTGTGGCTGCATTTTGAGAAACGTTCTAAAAGAGTAGTTCTGAAAGTGTTATCCTTGGACCGGCAGCATCAGAATCTGGGAACTTGTTAAACATGCAGACTCTGGGGCTATGCCCAGACCTATTGAATCAGAAACTCAGGGGGGCGGGGGCATCAGTCTGCCTTGGAACAAGCCCTCCAGGGGATTGTGATACACGCTGAAGTGTGAGAACTACTATTCTAAAAGTACTGGGATCCTCATCCTGCATTTTCAGCCTCCCTTAACAAGAGCTGGAAGAGAACTAGGGGTGAAAATATAATTCACATTCATGCACTTATGAAGCTCTTGATGAACACTGTCAAAATAATGAATAGGTGGGTGTGATTGTGCATTGACTCTCTACCTGCTAGGTGAAAACCACCGGCGAGACATTTTAAATAATAGTCTTATCTGGGGCAAGATATTGGATCCAGCCAGTTGTAAAACTGAAATGAAAAAAAGTTTTCTATAATTTTACTTACTACAATATAAAGTTTTAATTAAATTTTGCAGTGATGATTAGCCACTGGAAATTTTCCTGGGTTGATATTGTGTATAGAAGATATTTGTTGGCTTGTTGTAATAAGCAGAGAACCCAAGGTGCCTATTAAAATAATGCCTTTAATTCAAGTAAGTATTTATTGAGCACCTTTTGGTGAGGGAGCCACTGGGGTGGCAATGAGGAAAGATAGGATATAGTTACCATACTTTGAAAAGTTGTCCATCTATTAAAAGTTTTGGAATCCGCTGAAATAGAAAGAAACAAAGACTTTCTTAGGAGAGAACTGGGAATTAATGTACATAGAATTTGGAATTTTAACATGGAAATGTGAAACTTTGCTTCGGAAATGAACTCAACTTCCAAATAGAAAATGAGAAGTTTTTATTATACATCTTTTTAAAGTACTGACAATGTGTATTCTAAAATAGAGCCTTGTTTTTCTGTTATCCACAAAAGGCAATCATTGCATCTTTGTCATTTAACACTCCAGGCAAATAGGAGTGATTGCGATGTCATTTAACAGATTTATCTTGAAAGCATTCTCTTTGAGAGAATGAGTTCAGAGTGCTTTTCACAAGGCAGGCTAGCCTCCTGCTTCTTGCTCTTGCTGCTGTGATCCACAGCTGATCACTAGGTGTAGCTGCATCCCTAACCCCACCTGCCTGAGCCAGGAAGGCCCAGCCTTCCCCGTGGAAGGCTTCTTGGACTCAAAGTTAAAGGAAGGCACACTATTAGTGGACCTTCATTTGTCTGTACATGTGTCTCTGCCTCCTTACTGTAAAATTAACTCTTTGGTGGAAGTTGTAGTTCTGCTAGTAGTAGTGGTAGTTTGTTATTGTTTGGCACTGATCTTAAGATAGCTCTAGATTCCTCTGTAATAATCCTTCACTTTTTTTTTTTTTTTTGGCTGTGGCTGTAATGTATATTGCTGCTGTTCTATCGATAGCAGTGGAACTAGAAGTAATATTATATGTCTGCCAACTAAGTAAGAGTTCATGTTAACCTTTGGGGCCTTCTGGATCAGGCCTTTTAGTAGTAGACCAAAAAAGGCAGTAGAGTGAATGGCCATGTGTAGGTGTGCAACATTCATATGAAGTGGCTGTGTGCTGTGCTTACAGCTGAGATTACTTCTACAGCACTGTAGGTTTAGGTATGTAATTTAGGAAGTCATTAAAATTTGCATGGAAATCTGATTCAGTCAGTTTGCATGCTTAAAACTCAGAAGACTGATGAGTTATTAAAAACTTTTTATAAGAAACACAAATATTGAACCCTGAGTTAAAAGCAAGGATGTCGGAAGATGTGCTAGAAGAAGACTGTGTCACTTACCTTGAAACTGGGGCTAAAGGAGGAGGGACGTGACCTCGCAGGTTAAACAAGGATGACTGCAGAATGTGCAGGAGAGAGTGAATGAGAGTAGAGTTGTCAGAGACTTGTCAAATGATAAGATTTTAGCATGTCCCCTGGAGGAAAAGGCTACTGTTTAACAGAATGATTTATTTCAAAATACAACAGGCTAAGCAGAAGCAAAGCATTTACTTTTTATGGGCTTATAGAGTATCAGTTTGTTTTCAGATGGATGAATATTCATTTTAGTCTTTCATTCCTATTCAATATGCAGAAAGCAGATTTAACACATATAATGAAAATAATATGTTTTAGATTGGGTTACTGAGGCCCTATACTTCTCTTCTGCTTCCAGTGGTAGAATCAGAATAGGTTCGTAGTAGCTGAAGAAAGGGCACTGGACCACACCCATTTAACAATTCATTTTTTAATAGGTTCTATTAAAAAATCTAATCTTTCTTCTCTGCTGGAGTAGTTTGAGGTACTTTAAATCATGTCATAACTACATGCTTGAAATTGACTCATTGTTGTTTTCTCTCTAGATACAAAAATATAAAGTAGTCTAAAGCACTCCTTTTAAAATAAATGCTGATAATGTATAAAATCAAATTACTGAACAGTGTTAAGCATGTAGTAATCACTTAATAAATATTCGTTGAGTGAATAAATAAATGGTTGAATGAAATTCCCTTGGGGAAGAAAAATATCAAATTGCTTATGCTTATTAAGCTAATTTTTTTTCTTTTCTTTCTATCAAGTTTGACTTTTTAAAGTATTTATAATAACCTTAACAATAGGCCCAGGTTGTGGGTTTTGTTCTTGGTACCCTTAGTAATTCATAGGTATGTAGAGATTCAGTTACTAAATTTAAAGGAAAAAGTGTTACCTTTTGCTAATTAAATATGTAAAATTAAGCCTGTAATTTTATCGTATATAATAAAAGTTTATAAAGCAATTATTGCCAGAAAGTAGAATTTTGGTATAATACTGATCACTAAAAAAAAATTCATTATGTGGGAGATTTATCATGATTCTTTGGGGGATTTGATTTCGTCACTGGTGTATTAAAACAACTATGGTATCGCTAGTAAGAAGGTTCCGTGACAGGGAATATTAGATGTTTTCTGCACAGTTTTTATTTCTGATACAGAATGAAATTAAACAGACATCTTCATGTTAACATCCGGCATATCTTCAGTAGAGCTGGCATGTTCTCATTCCTTTTTCATTCAGTGTGGTGTACTCTCAGGTGATGAAACTCAATAAAAAGAGGCTGCTTTGACAATAATCTCATAAACTGTGGTTTTCACTTCCTTGACTTTTGAAATGTGAACTGCTGAATGTGGTACAAATACCCATAATTGTTATTTGTTGGCATTATGTGTATATACTCTTGAGATTCTCTTCTATTTGCCCAGTTTGTCAGTTACCACCTTCATCCTGTTTGTGGTTTGTGTGACTTTTTAGAGAGCCCCTCCCTTTCTTTCTAGGACCGCTCAGTGGGCAGGGAGCCACTGCAGTCAGCTTGTTGACAGTCCTGTGTTACTGACCCTCGGAAGGTTTGGAGTAGTGGCCTGCCCAGTCACAGAGGGACTTGGGCAAGTGAAGAGTGTTAAGGTCATACCTCAGATATGGGGTCCCCGGGGCATGGAAAAGAGGGGATCAGTCTGTTTTGTCATTGTCCGTGTCCATTGTAGGTTAACCATATGAACTCATTGTTTTTATAAGTCAGAAGGGGTGGGGATATTGGCAATTTCCTATGATTCAAAGTAAGATATCCCTTTTCTGGGTCCAAAGCTTCAATAGTTGTGCCTGGAGGCTGATATAACAAATGAATTGTGAAGCAAGATATTTTATAGACTCTTATCTGCTTCATAACCGTCTTCTAATTTGGTGGCCTCTGGTAAATGATAATCCGTCTGGAATTTTTAGGATATTATAGTGAAAGAACAAAGATGTTTTTGAATAATCAGAACACAGATGATTTTAGATCTTTAAATTTATAGATATGAGTTGCATTTTGGGGTGACTCATTCAGAGAAGATCATGAGACAAGACGATATTGGGAAGATTATTTTCCAGCACTTACTCCTTTATCTCTTCACTGAAACATGAGAATGCTTTAGAATTATTGGCCTTAGGGGCCCCATAAGTATGGGCCAAAAGCTTGGCATTTTGATTGTAGTAATTCTTCAAATACTCACAAAACTCAAAATGGGCATACCAGTATGTTAAAGCACTTGAAATTCTCACTAGCTCACCACTTTGACCAAGGAAGAAAGGTGCTTGTTGAAATGTCATCTCTGGGAGAGGTGCCTCATTAAGTCATCTCAAATATGACATCCCAAACCAGCTGTCACCTCATTAAGTTGACATCCTCAGATGTCAGATTTTTCATTTGTGAAATGAAGACATTTGATTCAAAGATCTATGAGGTCTCTCCAGTCATTTAAAGCATATGAGGCTTGCCATCTTAGCTCAAATTAGTTTGTCAGATAGCATAGTATAAGAGAATGAGACCTGGATCAATGGGTCATTTTTGATAGATGAGGATGGCAGAAATGTCTAGAATGTTGAGTCCGATCTGAGAGAGTGCCTGATACAGCATGACGTTCCCTGTTAAAAGGAAATGGGCGTTGAAGAGATGTCTGAAAGATTTTAGATGCTTCTTACGCTTGCCATTGGCTGCCTCTGCACAGAGGAAGATATGGAGCTTAGAATTGATAGTAATAAGTGGAAACCATATATTGAGCACTAATTATATACTAGGTACTGTGCTGAGAGGATATGGTATTCTCAAACTTGTTGCTGCCCAGTGGCTAATAAAAGCTTGGCTGAGAGAATTGGTTGAAGCTTTGGGAGGTAAAACTATCTCCACTCCTAACAAAGCCTGGTCCTCTGAGCATGGGGTCTGTGCACCGTATTATATCTTTCCTCCCCATACACACAGATGCAGAGTTGCCTTTTACTGATTTATGCTTTGATTTGATGTCATTCACCTGTATTCAGGTGTATTCTATACAAAACCATATCAGATGGAGTGTTGTGTCTGTTAGAAAGATGTTGAGGGGTGTTTTATTACACAATATACAATCTTTAAAATGACCTGAGGAGATTTCCTCTGGGCCTTAGTTCCAGGAAAAGGTGTGATTCTCCTGTGCAGTTAGTTTCTTCTTGTGGATAAAGTGAATTATATAACCCATCAAGTTTTCCTCCTTGTGTTGATTGTTAGAAAGCCACATTCAAATGGGTGGTCCGTTGTTGTTAGAACTTTTTGGAACAGAAAAGCTCAATCAAAGCTGGCCTTTGTCAAAGAGATTGTTGGCTCTGGTAACAGTAAAGACTGTGAGTGGGCACGGCTGGTCCTAGGGGCGCAACTGTCTTCGGGGTTCTTATTCTTCCTCTCTAAGTAAGCATCTCTCCCTCTGATATTTCTAAGTTGTTATAGGCTGAATCCTCCAGCAACAAGCCCAGGGGAAAGAGAGATTCTCTCCCCCAATGGTAAAAATCACTCCTGCTGTTCGGCTCATGGAGTCAGTTCACAGCACCTGCTTCTACTTTAAAATCATGCTCTGCTTGGCCCATTCACTGGGCCAAGGGTGAGGTCAGCACACCTGAACAATATGGAGTAAGAGTGGGGAAATGAGAAAAATGGATTCTGTTGCCAGTTGAAGAGAGTGGATGCTGGCTGGGCAAAAAGCAACAAAATACCCAGAGCGACGATCTTTGCAGTAGACCCTCATTTCTGATTCCTTTTCCTGGTCTGAGTCTTAATCTGCTCCTCACTTTTCTCACCTTATTCTAATTTCCATTGTTATATTTTATGTGTCATTATAAATGCATTAAGTCTTTTTGGAACTGGGTGGTGGTAGCAGAAAATAAATGAGTTCCAAATCTTAACATCTGAGTTATTGTTCTAAATGTAACTTTTGTATGTGTGCATTTCTTTTACTTCCTAGTGACACCATGGAACACATTCACAGCTCATTAAAGGTGAAGAGCACAGGAGTGGGAAGATAGTATAGAGTTTATTATAGCTTAGTTCAGTAGTTCTCAGCTTAGTTTTTAAAGCATCAAAATCTTTTAATGCAAAATTTAACATAAGTAGAAAAGCATAAAACTCTTTTGGTTAAGCAGAATTTCATGTGGCAGGTTAAAAAAAAATGACTCTCTAAATTAGGAACAAGGCATAATGGTTAGCTATTGCTGTGTAACAAACCTCCCCCAAACTTTGTAGCTTAAAACAACAACCATTTACTTTTTTTATGTTCCATTAGTGGTCTGTGGATTTAAGCTGGGCTTGGTATTCTTCACGTATATGTCTCTACACAGCTGATGTTGGCTGGGCTCTCTTAATATTTTAGAGTTGGCTGGCTGTAGGTTGGTCTAGGATGGCCTCACCTTGGACAACTGGGCTCTCTGGCTTATGCATGGAAAGGGCTTATTGTCACTTCCACCTTATTCTGGTCAAATTCAGTCACAAGGCCGCCTACAATTAAGGGTGGGGAAGTAGAACTAAATCACCCCTTGCTATGTGGGGCTACAGGGTCACAATGCAAAGTGTACAAGGAGAGGTGGAGAATTGGGTCCCATACAGGGTCTGCGAGAACCCAGTGCCTGTGTTCTGATATGCCTCCGCTGTTGGGAAGTCCTGGCAACATAAAAAAAAAAATGAAATTTAGGATTGAAAGACCTGCATTCAAGGGTCTGTCCTGCCATTTACAGTCATCTGAGAAGGAAGTTCTTTAACTTCAGTGAACTCAATTCCTTATCTGTAAATAGGGTCATTCAGTGGCATTCTGATTCATAGGTTTGCGTCAGAGGTCAGATAGGATAACTGACAGTACATATATACATATACATATATAAAACCTTTTATAAACTCTTGTGTATCTAAGTACATTCTGAAGGAATTTTTACAGCCTAATTTAACTTGAGTTCTCCTGGCTGTGACATTCATTTATCAGCTGTGAAAGTCACATTGCCTCTCTGAGGCCAGTTTCTTCATCTGTGAAAATGGGATGATGTTTATCTCCTTGGTCATACTATGGAAAACCAGTGCCTGGTTTATGATAGCTGCTTTGATTGTTAGAGCCCTTTGACCATGGAGTAAACTTGAGCCTTTGCCTTGTGTGTTTCCTTTATGTCTGCAAACCTCCTAGGGTTCTGTTCCCCAGCCCCAGGTTTCCTTCCATTTGTAATCCAATTGATAAACTTACCTCTATCTCCTCTGGCTTTTCAGGAACAAGGGAAAAGGAAATATGAATATCGTATGCATTTACGTGTTGGGTCCTTTACATATTATTTACTACCAAAGCAATCCTGTAGCATGAAAATGGTGGCACTGTCATGTTATGATTTGTGGAGCCTAGGCCCCACATTTTAGGATATCACACAGTGGATACAGCTCTTTATGAACCCCGAAGTGTTTCTTTGTTCCAGTGCCTCTTGGGATCAAAGACTATGTTCTTGTCCCTGCTTGTTGGGCTCGAAGCACACAGTGTAATTTTCAAATTAGCTTAAGTATTTGGTATAATTTCTCATTTTGATGTTAAAAACAATTGTAAAATTTGTGGATCCCAGCAGTGTAGTGTGGCTACTGCTATTTCATAGCCACCTGAAAGAGTAAATTAGAAGGAAAAATACTTAGCTTCTAAGTAACTTGAATGAAATTAATTGATTAGAAACATTATCCATATTTTTCATGAGCAGAAGAAAGCAAATGTCTTCTGTGTTGCTTCAAATCCTCTAGGTAGAATTGTTTTGTAATTTCTTGTGTTTAGCATCTGGATAGCTGATTGAGGTGAGAAGTATAAAATCCTTTGTAAATCTCTTATCTGTGTGCATTAGTGATCTCAGAGGCAAAATGCCACTAAGGTCAGAGATAATTTATTTTAAGACTCACTTTAGGTGGAAGTGGGCAGGCCTTTGGAGATCGATGTTAATCACCTTCTTTAGAACAAATTGCTTTTTCTTTTGAGGTTGGCCAAAGACAAAAAAAGCATTTAGATTCATATTTGAAGGAATTGAAACAATCCAAGGAGTCAGGTCTAACTGTAATCACCAAGGAAAAGAACTATTTGGTATATAATAAATTGTCTACAATAAATAGGTTATGTACTTTGCTTATTTAAATCACTTTTTGGGCAGCATTATTGAGTAGACTCATACTAAAATAAACTTTGCATTAATAAAAGTAGAATGAGTGAATATTTAGAGACTATTACAATCTTTCAGAGTGAATTTTAGAATGCATGAATTTAGATTTTTTTTTTTTTTTGCCAAAATGATTTATGAAAAGATTGTAACTTAGATTCAAATTTACATATAAGAACTTATTTTGGAAAGATTCCTGAGCAGCTGGAGATAAAATTTTGTTTGCTCATTGTTAAGGATGAGGAGGATTCCAGGATTCCATCTGGCATGTCATTTGGGACAGGTCTCCTAACTGTGACTCAAGTCCTGGAAGAATAAAATGGATATTATAATAACTACTTCGAGTACCTAAAAGGATTGTGAGAATCAGATTAAATAATTTAAAAAATTGCTTTCTCAGCTGCAAAGTCCTTGCCACATGTGAGCTGCCTTGCTGTCTCACACCCATTGCACACCTTCTGTTTTCCCAGGGTTTTTGTTTGAGTCAGGATGCTCCTCCTAGGCCTACTTATAGTGAAAATAAAAAGGCTACCAGTGATTAGATAGTTCTCTATTTATAAATGGGAAATTGCTATTAAGTTGGCATTTTTTTACTCTTGAGATTCTTTCTGAATGCATACTGTTTCTTCTATTCTGGGCCACCCCTCATACCACAAGAGTATTCTCTCATGCCCTAATTCTATAGACTAAAACTGAATACAGGGGTGAGGGATGCTCAGTGATTGGAAGAATAGTCAAGAGTTGTTTGCAAGGCATATTCTTTTCCAAAATTAAATTATTATCAGGGACTAGAGTGAAATGATGTAGGACAGAGACCTCCTGCCTTAAGGAAGTGGCAGCGCTTTCTGTGGGAGAGGACTCATTGGTAAACTCTATGTTGAGGTCCTGGGGCTTGAGCTAGGCTGGCTACTGAGGACATAAGTATGTCCAAGATGAGGGTTTGCTCCCAGGAGCTCACAGCAAATCTCGAGAGGCACACTAGGTAAGCTGAGGGCTGGTCTGGCAAGAGAGCTGAACTCTGGTATGCAGGAAGGAAGACTCTGAGGCAGGGCTCTCTAGTGGTCAGCTCACAGTGGCAGGGTGAGGGGTTGCGGCGTGCCAGTGGAAATTAGGAGCTGCCCATGAGGCATGTGGATACTATATGGGAACGATTTAGAGGGAAGGGAGGGGAGAGACCTCTAAATATGCACTTTCTTTATTTTTTTTTTTTTCTCTTTGAAAATGGAATGCCTCCTAAGCAAACCAGTTTTTGAAAGTAGTGTTATCTACTTAGAGAATAGATGCAGAGGGGAAAAGGCCTGGGAAATTGGAGAGGAGAACAAACTTTTAATAGATTTTTTTTTTTTAATTAGAAGAGCATGTTATTAGTGACTTGGCTTCTTTCCCTTCTGTCTCCATGCAGTAGATCGTATTTGCTGCTGTATTTAAGGATGACTGTGCTGGGTGGGAATTTGGCCAAAAGCTGGAAAAGTGTGGGGAATTAGGAAACGTTCAGGAATCAAAACCTTGGCTTCTCTTTTATTCCCGTGCCTCATATCATGGTCCTTGGTTTTCTCTTTTTCCTGTTTCTTCTTTCCTTTCTCCTCCTCCATTTTCATCCTTGTGTAGTAAAACAAAGTGGTGAACCAAACAAGTGTCTGTATCCCACTGGACCCTCGTCCCTCTTCTCATGGTGGAATCACCAGTGGACAGGCTACTTAGCATTCTGTTTCTCCTCTGAAGGGTGTGGACAGGACAGTGAGGGTTGGTCCAAATGGAGAGAAATGGTAAGTAAAGTGTAACCACTACCATGTGTGTCAGGCATTGCCTGGTGCTTTATCTATTTTATCTCTAATCAGCACAGGGTACTTAGAGGTAAAAGTATTACAACAGGACAACTAATGCTTACTGAATACTTAAATGTCTAGGCATTATTCTAAGTGCTTCTTTATGTGTATTACCTGATTTAATACTGATAATCATGTGAATTACCGTTCCCCCCCACCCCGCATTTTATAGGCCTGGAGGTAAGCTCAGGGGCTATGCAAAGTGACCAAGCTCAGACAGGTTGTAAGAGCAAAGCTGAGATTTGAATTTGACCAGCCTGAATCTGAATCTGCTAAGCCACTGAAGTCAGAGTACCTGTCAATTCTTTTATCAGACATAGTTAGAATCACTCTGCATACACCATAAACTTAACTTGCTTCTATCTCAAGACCCTGGACCTTTTTGTATGTATCTCTTTTGACTGGTTAGAAGTCCAGAGAGAGTTGGACAGATGGTTCAGATGTGAAGGGCATTGACTTCGAATAACAGCATGAAGGAATGGAGGAGCCTTCTCAGGCTGGTGTTTTTATTTTAGAGGGTGTCTTTCAAAACAGAATCAATGAATGAGTTTACTCATTCTGGAGACTATCTGGTAAGATAACTAGCAAAATTGTTAGGGTGAGGAACAAAACAAGGAATAGGTACTTCGATATGAGATCTTGCTCTAGTGAAGTGGTTTCCCTGAGCAAGGAGCTGATGCTGGTTAAGTTCCAAAATCTGTGGGGCGTTGACTCTGGTCTTCTGATTTTTATGCTTGTGTATCCAGTCAAAGAATTTTAAAAAACCGGAAACTTCCTTGCTCACTAAGTTTATTTCTGAAATTTTGCATCATATGTTTATACAGTTGAGAAGGAGGGAATTTATGTCCTCTGGTAGATGTTAACATTTTAAAATAAAACTTTCATAAAAATCTTTTAAAGTCATCCATTAGAAACAGAATTCAAATGTTAAAGGGATTTTCTGTCCTCCATTATCCATTTAAAATTACATGAAAAAGCTTTTGTTCAATTGGGAGAATTTTACCACCTTAATTTTTCTCTTTGAACTGGATTTACATTTTATTTTCCCATAGAATCTTTGAGCTTGAAAGTCTTTTACTGATTACTTATCAAACTTCTGCACAACAAAGTATGCATAAAATTAGAATTTTAATTTTGTATTTAACTTTATGGGACCATGAAGCTCTAAGTGCTAAATTTTATCAGTTGAATTTTCACTAAAATTATTAGTATATGATTGAATCATTGTTAAATTTATTGGAAAAGTAGTTTAGAATCATAGAATCAGCTGGGCTTTAAAAAATTAATTTATCTTGATAGATATTACTTACATTGCATTTGTAAACAGGTAAAATACCAATTTTATTTTTATTTTCCATTTTCATAAATATGTGTTGCAAAACTTGTTTATATAAATAGGTAGATAGGACTATAAGATTTTTGTTAAAGCAAGCAGTACCACTTTGAATTGTTTCAAGTTATATGCCAAGGTTCACATTGAGATCTCGCACCAGAAATTATTTTTAATGAGCTACAAGCTGACAGTTTGAATAGTTTCATTTTCAAAATTATTCAAAGCAAAAAGTTGGAAACCAACGAGTCTCTAAAGATTTGTCTTCCAGTCATGAGCCTCCTCATTTGCTGGGAAATAAGCCAAGTAGACCAAGTAAACCAAGATTCATCAATAACAGTTAATTATACCTGCTATTTTTTAATTTCAAGGCACCTTGTTTAACCCCGAAATAAACATCCAGAAACGGTTGTAAAAACAAAAATAATATTAATTTTAATGTATTTTAGCCAGTGCATGACATACATATATACTGTTTTTTTTTTTTGTCAAACCTTGGAGATGAAGATTTAGATTAACTAGTGAATGAAAAATATTTATTGTACGATCTGGTTAGCACAGCAGCCCTCATCAAAGCTGCCAGTCAAAACAACCTTATTTTTATCAGAAAAAGTCTAATTTGGCTTTTAATTTCAAATAAGTGTTTATTTGCATTTTGAGGAAAATTTTAAAAACAACAATAAAAAAATGATATGACAGATTATTAAAAGCAGTTTAGTTAAGTTTAAAATGATGTAGATTTCATAGAATTAGTTATATTTTGTAACAAGTTATAAAATATGGCAAATCTATTTTGTTTTTCATTAATTTGTAGGAATGTAATATAATGGGCTCCTAAAATTATGAGGAATTATAAAACGAAGATTACAATTAAGAGGCATGCTTTTTCTTTTTTTTTCTCCCTGGTAAATGTGTGTAAATGTGTGTATTGAACTCTGGTGTTTGACTTCCAGGAATAAATAATTACTGACATATTTTCAAAAATAACTACATCAATTTCTGAAGATATCAGGATTCAACTTTTTCTGTTGTATTTAATAGAAGAGAGGTATATGCTACTCAAAATAATCGACAGCAGCAAATTGACATAACATTTTTGTTAATAAGAGGTAGAATATATTAAAGATTTTATAAGATGAGGATTGACTTTCAGTGGAAAAAATTACATCATAAATAATTATTTTATAAAGTGGATTTTAATTGTCTTACTGTAAAATGCACACTTAATCTAAACTAAACCTCATATATTTTTATTTGTGACTTTTTCTTGTATAATTTGAAAAATTTGGAAATCATTATATGTATATTTAAAAGAATAAGTGTAAGGAACATCCACACTTTTAGTTGTTTGAAGTTCTTTTCTTTCTAGCTAATGTCATGTTTGAGTGTGCGTATATATGCTAAAAATTCATCAATACATTTAGATACATTTAAAAGTAACTTTTTCACATTTAATATTTACCAATGTCACTTTTTTTAACAATTTTATATTTTTTTTCTCTGTGAAATGCACTCTTTATGGTCAAAGGAAGGAAGATGTGTGGTCATTAAATTGTATAATGTATCTGATTTTATAACATCCCACAAGGGCTAAAATATTCTATCTCTAGAACATTATTTTACCCTTAAATGACATATGGATATGACAGGGAAAGACATGAAGCCCTACAGTGAGTGTCTAGTGTTTGATTAGTCATTAAAGAAAGCTTCCATAGGAGCAATAGTTCATGATGTTTCTTTGATGCCATGGATGTTTTTGTACTTGAGTTGTGCCTTCCTTTTGTAAGGTGTGAGGTCTGTTGAGAAAGGACAGACAGGAAAGGAGAACCTACCTGATGCTAGGGTGGAAATTGATGTTCTTTCACCTGTCAGCGCTGTGTTCTCCTTAATTTTCTTGTAGCTGCAGAGGTCCCCTATTCTGTGATTTTGTCAGGACTTTCACATTGACACCGGAAATGATGGAGCAGGGCCCTGTGCCTGGGAGTCTGTAACCTTTATCTTTTCAGATAGAGATTTTAATTTAAAAATTAAAAAAAAAATTTAGAGCAGTTTTAGGATTACAGCAAGATTAAGAGGAAGGTACCAGAGAGTTCCCATATGCCCCTGCCTCCACACATGCATAGCCGCCCCCATTATCAACGTCCTCCACCAGAGTGGTGCATTTGTTACAATGGATGAACCTACGACACACATTATTACCCAAAGTCCATAGTTAAAGTTAGAAAATTCCATGGGTGTTGTACTGTCTTTGGGTTTGGACAAATATATCATGATATGTAACTACCATTGTAGTATCATACAGAATATTTTCATTACCCTAAAAAACTCTGTGCTCAGTCCGTTCATCGTTCTCCTTTCCCCCAACAAGAAGAGGCAGAAACCAAGCTGGTGGTTTCTGACCACCAGAGTCATTATTTATGACTCTGGTTTGTTATTGTAATTCAGTTTTGTTCTTGACTTAGTCTGTGATTTTGGCAAATATTTTATGTTCAACTACCCCTTCTGAAATTAAAACAGGTCATTATGACTTAAAACTAATTTTGATGTTAGAACTTTAACTTACGAGTCATCATTAATTATATGAAAACTAACAATGGTATAAATTCTTCATTTGACCTGAAAGAATCAATTTGACCTGAAAAAGTATTGGGAAAAAAAATAGTTTCCCATTATGCAACTAAATCCTCCGGATAATTGACAGTTTCTAGTTGAATTCTCACCTTGTTCCAGGAAGCAGAACTTCGAGGAAACAAGAAGCACAGGGAGCCAAAGAGATGCTTGAAACGGCCTGTCACCGAGACACTTTATTAATTGAGATTTCCCCCTTCACTTCCAGTGATCTTTCTGATGTTCCCTTAATGGGAAATGAGTGGAGATTATTACTTGGATCTTGGAGCACAGGTTCAATGGTTTGTTGAGGCCCTAGAGAAAGCCAAACCTCTGGTTTTCTGTGAGTTCTCAAGGGAGACAGCAAAACTTTTTTTCTGTAGCATACTACTTAGGGAAATGATGAGACACGTTATCCCTTTACTAATATGAAGTCATATTTCTCCTTTAAATTTCTTTTAGAAAATACAACACTTGAATCTAGTAGGCATTTTAGTAATTACATACATAAAGATATTTATAATATGTTTTGAGGGGGACTGAAAAAGATGGCAAGGTGGTAGGTTATCCGATATCAACCCAAGGCCAATGGTTGTTTCCAGAGTGATGGATCATCTAAAGCACAGTTCTCTAAGGGAGAGTCTGCATACCTGGAGCCTGAAAAGATGGTGCACTGGGATGTACAAAAAGTGGGACTTTATTCAAATCTGACAAATTTATCCCAAGAAAATAAGAGTGGAAGTATATAGAGAATAACCTGAAAGCATATTCACTAAAGTGTTATTTAGAGTAGTGAAAAATTGGGAAAACCTAAATGTTCAACAGTAGAGAATAGGTTAAGTCATGGTATATTCATGTAATGGAACGCCATGCAGCCACTGAGAATGATGACAAGGAAAAATATTTAAAGATGTGAGATGATCACAATATAGTGATGTGGGACAAAAACTAGTGACAAAGTCCTGTGTATAGAATAATGCCAATTTTATTTAACGTTTAAAGGTTTATTTTAAAAATTGTGGAAATGTATAAAATATAAGCCAAAATATTAATAGTGGTTATTTCTGGAGAGTGGATTTATTGATAATTTGGCTTTCTTTTAACTTTTCTTTGTTTACCAGATTTCTTTATGTGTTTATATATCCATTTATCTTAGGATACTGACACACAAAGAGTCGAATCCATGAGTATTTAACTCAATAAAGAGCCGTGATGATTCCATGAATATGCACTGGCAGACTGGTGATCATCTCCCGCTTCTAGAAACTGAAAGAGGAAAATTCTCAGATGATATAATTTACTTTCCTTTTTCTTTGCTCTGAAATTTATAAAATACAAAACACATAAATGTAGGTGTAAAAAATGTATTGCAATGCGAGTTTTTAAACAGATTGTACCCTTAGCCAGTTGTCTTCTAATCCTTATTTGGCCGCTTTTCTCTGGAATTGTTTCTTTGCTAGAGTGTTAATGGATTGGTTAATTTGTGAGCAACACTCCTAATTGTATTAAATCTCTACAACCTTATTAAGCATTTGTGCAGAATTAGATCAGAGAGCTTGGGGAAGCAGTGTGCCAGTGGTTGGAGGGAGGGAAGAAGGAAGGATGAGAGACTAACAAGTGAGTCTGTGCTCTAATTGAGCCGCCCCCGGCCAAAAAATAAAAAATAAAAAATAAAACAACACAGATTGAAAACCCTACCACCAAATATTCAGAAGAATTTTAAAGCGCATAAAACAGCTTCTTTGCTGTATGTTTAAACACCATGAGAGAGAGAGAGAGCGAGAGAGACAGCGAGAGAGAGCGAGAGAGAGCGAGAGAGAGAGAGTGAGAAAGAGAGAGAGAGAGAGAGAATATGAATGAGAACCAGCTTGTTCTTTTTATTTAGATCTGTTAGGATTTACTTTTATTTGCATGAAAAGAAATGAGTAATAATTAACAAAATCTCGAGTGTCATATTTTTTATTCTGGTTGCCTGTGTTTTTATTTAGATACCAGAGGACAAGACAGGTATTCTATGCTTAAAGAGAAAAAAAAATCAGAAAATATAACTGGACCCTGTAAATTTTGAAAACTAAAGAGAATAGCCTGAAATATATTGATATTTAAAAACCATGGTTGGCAGGGGCTCTTTTTATTAAGTAAGGGAGATGAATTCAGCTCCGGAGAATGCCTACCATGCCTTGGAGAAATGCGGATGGAAAGAAAGGAGGAGGAAGCATTAACACCGACCTCTGGGTATTCTGACCCTGTGTCCGATTGTTTATATGTAAAATTTTTAGCAGTCTGTTTGCTTCAAAGTTATTGATTCTTTGTATTAGGTATTTTAGCACTTTCCAAGTAAGAAATACTGAAGTACCATTGTGGATGAAAACTGATTCAAACTCAGAAGCAGTCAGAACTTTTAGTTCCACTATACCACACAAAGAGTGTTTTTCTTGTCATCATTGCTGTTTTAAATTGGATGGTACCATAGGTTTTAAGAGTCATCTTGAAAATAGAAAAATAAAGACTATAATTAACTTTCGAAGTATTACATAATCATGTTTGTGCAGGCAACATGGACTTGGAGGGTAAAAAATAAGGCTGAGAGAATAACAAAGAAAGAGAGGAGTTGGTGATGTTGCCTCCCAGCCCTCTGGGAGCTCCAACTCATCATGTATTCCACCTACTGGGTCAGGAAAACTATGGGATGGCCCAAGGGTGCTCCTAAACGCTTTCCACTCTTCTACCAGGCAGAGTCTTATACTCATAGTGCCACGGGGGTGGCCCTGTCCTGTATCACCATAAGCATAGACCAGTCTCGTGGCCTTGCTCCTTGTGGGCTGCTGTGTCCCACATGTTCTGGACTTTCCCGTTATTGAGCTGGCAAACAACTGCCCATCTGAGGAGGGCGCAGACACACAGCACTCCGTAGCTTCATCCTGTGCTGTCTCAGAGGCACTGGAAGTGGCTTCCTCTTTAGTAGCCCTGCACTGGGGCTCTTAGTGGGTCAGCCTGACCTTTGTGATGAATGGGATCCTCGAACAGGGGTTAAAAGATTGGAGTGTGTGATAAAAAAGAGATGAGGCTGATAAAGTGCTAAGGCTTAATTAATAAACACAAAGGTGGTGTGTGTGTGTGTGTGTGTGTGTGTGTGCACGTGTGTGGTGCGCGCGTGCGTACGTGTATCTGCCTGTGTGTGCACTTGCTTGCTGGGAAGGGGAGTCGAACTGCGAAGATAAAATTGCCCTTTGCTTTGGAGGCCTTCCAACAGTGCATTGATAAAAGACTATGGAGGTTCTTTCCATATTTGTGAGAAGTGAAAAAGGAATATGACTTCCATTATGGCACTCAGCATTTTCTGGACATGATCAGCAGGTTCCTTCCATTCCTTTGAGATTTTCTAGGTCTTTGTAATGATGTTAACACATTTCACATTGTTATTCAGTCAGTTAAATATGTAGGATGCTTCCTAGAATAAAATTTGTGGCAAGGAAAGTGCGCAAACCTGCGGCTTAGTTAATAATTGCTGGTGTGGAGCATTCTGTTACTTTGCTTTTTTCCTCTTAATTGGTTGAGTATTAATAAACTCATGGTTTGTTTCAAGGGCACAGCTAGTTTTTGCTGGTCTTACGGAATCTCAGGAAGAAAGCTAAAGAATTAACATAATAAATAATTATTGCTTCCAGGGATTTTTGTTGTTAAGATAATAAAATGTTAAAAAGCAAGCCACTTGAGTGGAAAGTAATTGCCCTGACAAGCACCGCACAGGCAGCATTCACAATGAAGCAGCCCTTCCCTCAATGTCAGCCAGATTTGCGTCCCACGTAAATGTTTCCTCACATTATGGAAATGTACTTTTCCTACCAACAGTGGAGAATGAAACTCCAGGCTTCTAATTAATCTTGGCTGACATTTGATTTCATACCCAAGTTAAAGGCAAGAGGCAGTATGTCTCCCCCAACCCCATTATGTACATGACCACAGGCAATTCTCTCCATTAATGTCAAATTGCATCTGTGTGTCTCATTGTCACTGCCACATGTCAGTCATTAATGCAGTAACAATCACTTAAGTCCACTTTTTACCTGCTAGTTCCCTGCTAAAGAAAAGAACATCGCAGGAATTTTACTTTGCAAGCCTTTAGCCATGAACCTCTGTATTGACATAAAGAGCTTATTCAGTTATAATGCTTCACAGATTATAACGGGCCCATGCCTACTCTACCAGCTGTGAATCTCAACAGCTTGATGAGGGACATACACCCACATTTCACAAATGTGGAGACTAAAATTCAGAAAACCTGGCTTGTTTAAGGTTTCATGGTATCTAAGTGGTGGATTTGAACTCAGAAATCTTTGGTCAGATGTAACACTCTTTACCCTAAATGCATTAGAGAGCTTTTTGAGGATAGAATTAAATCTTAACTTTGTCTCTCTCTACACCCCCTTCCATTCTTTCTCCATTCTAGTTCCTGTAGATGTTAGGGAAGCAATAGACAATGTTGATTGGTAAAAGAAATCAGATTTAAAGTCAGTTCCATTTAATTTATTTGAAGAGGGACATAAAGGGATAAGAAAATTAAGAAGGCGTCCATGAACTATCAAAACCTAAGCAACATCGGTACCTTCCTGGCCTGCCGCTGAGGAGGGATTGGCAGCAAAAAGCCCCTCTAGGAATGAAACAGATTGACATGAGTGCGTAATGTCATTTTTTTTTTTTTTTTTGCTATGTAAGTGTTGGGGAATGTCTATCACAGTGATTTTTGTTCTGGCATAGTTTGTTCACCCATTTTCGGGGGTGGGGCAGTAATAAGGCAAAGGTTGATTTGGTAACTGGTTCATGATAGTATCATTTAGAAGGTGCAGTAGCATTGCAAGGCAGGCTTGGCGTGTCAGGTATATTTTATCCTGCTATGAAGTCTCAGGTCACTGCATTGAAAGAAAAAAGCGATGGCACAGATACTTTAGTAGCAATATTACTCTGTCCACATTTTTAATATCTTTACTGTCAGGATGAAGATATTCCTGTTGATTATATAATGAATATTTCTGGTCCCATTTTGGGTTCGTTGCCCCGCTCTGCTGTTGTTTATCTGAGAGTATTTGAATTTGGTGCACATCTTCTATGTTCAGGCCACTTGAAACTGAAGCAATAAATTCTTCACTGATTAAGATAATAGTAAAACTTAACATTTGTTTTATTTTGTCTTTTTTTAAAAAAAATTATTTTGTCCTGAAAAATAGTTATATGACATTGGTAATAGCACTCAAGTTTAGAGGTAGAGAAATATACTTAGGCCTGACTTGGCTAGAGCCCAGGATGTGCTAGCCTTCGGGGTTCATGTGGGATGTTTTTTCCAGTTGCCCCCTCCACATTTGAAATAGGATATGTGATTTTTGATGCCCTGTCCCTACCTGGCCTGGAGCAAAGGCGCAGTGTGTTTCTTTGAGTGAAGTAATCTAACTCATGAAAAAACTTGGGACCTAATCATCTTTGTTTCAGTAAGCTCCATCTGAGTCTTCTCACACCGAGAGTACGGTGGCTTTTACTTACCTGATCATTACAACATGTGAATGCTAAGCTAATTCTGTGCTAATTATGGGGGGTGGAGGGGCGAGCAGACAGGCTTGGTCTTTGTCCTCATGGGCTTGCATTTTAGTGGAAGGGACACAGAAATACATGTAGAATGACACACCAAGATGAGTGCTACAAAGAAAATCACACCATGAACTGGGAGTATATGTAATGGAGAAGACTTTAGCTAATCAGAGAAGGCTGCCTAGAAGAAGTGACTTTTGAACCGATTATTCATATCGTCAAAAGAAGAATGTATGATAATAACATGATAGAAAAATTTTCTCCGTATGTCTTTTTGCTAGAGAGTAGAATAATAAATACTTGTGTTAAAATGTCAAATTCAACTATTTTACTTTGAAAGACATTGCAATGGAGATCCAAAAGTGAATAGAGTATTGAAATGTAATAAATTATTTTCAGTTACTTTAAAAAATATCTTATTGTATTTTCTTTCTAGATTTCTAATTATTAAATACTTTTCAACTAAACATTTTATTCCAAATTGGGACTAAATATGTAAATTCGTTACTTAAGATAGGTGAGTTTGTTTAAAAAAAACCCACAAAACTTGGTAACGATTACTCAGTTAAACTCCATTTGCCATTTTAAGAAAATGAGCTAATTTTTCTCTCTTATTTTGGAGATAACCACAAGATTATTCTGTCAATCCGTATACTTTTTCCAGAGTGTTATGTCTCTTCCTCATATAAGTCAGAGGATTCTCCTTAACCATCCCAGTGAAGGTTCTCGCCATAGATGTCTGATTTATAATTAAATTAATCGTTTTTAATTAAATTTGATCGCTCAGTATCCTTGAAGCCTAGAACGATGTGTGACACACATCAGATACACATTTCTTCAATAATGAATGAGTTTCATAAATTATAGCATTCTGTAGTTTACCTTTTATCTTAAAACATCTTTAGCAGAAATTCCATTATATAGATAACCTTCTAAAACTAGTTTTGTACATATATTTTAAATTCAGATCTTCTAGGAATGTTCTAGTAGAAACCATTTTTTAGTTATTTACTTTTTATACATGTACAGTTTCCCCTTTAACTATTTGTTGTTGTTGTTAAAAATGATCAATTTTTTTTTGCATAGAGCAAGTTTGGAAAATAGTAAAAATAATGCTGGTCCTCATTGTCATTACTATAGTTCAATATATTTCCTTTTAGTTTACTTGAAATTTGTGAGTGTTTTAAAAAATTAGAATCATACATATGTAATTTTATTTTTTTCTTTTTTTAAACTTAACCTGAAATTGTATACTTAAATTAAATTACCTTAAATAATCTTAAACTATATTTTCATATGTTCTTAAAATTTTGGAAGCCATTTTAGAGGATGATTTTCTTAATATTTGCTGAATATTCCTTGCTATAGAAGCAGGGTTTTTTTATGCAACTTTCTTTTAGGCTGGACATTGTTTCCAAGCTGTGGCTATCATGATAAATGCTAAATTGTGCTGCAATTATCATCTTCCTACACACATCAACTTTTTGCACATCACTGATTACTTACATAGGACAAATCGCCAAAAATGTATTAGTGGATTTCTAACAAACTGCCCTCCAAAAATGTTGTATCTGTTTATATTCACACCCCCCAAAAACACCAGAAATGTTTCAGTCTTTGTCAAATTATTTGACAAAAGATGATTTTCTTTGGGAATATATTTGTAAGGTTTATTGGCCATTTGTGTTTATTTATTGACTTTGCTTTTTTTCCTACTGGAGTTGTCATCTTATTTATTGTTTTTTTTTTTTTTTAAATTCTTTGTAGAAATTTTAAACCCTTCTCTTGAAAGTATTTTTCTCATTTTCTTCATTTATCTTTTAATTCATAGTATTTTTCTTAACATACAGAAACCTAATTGTGTGTGTGTTCACACATGTGTATGGTAAAGGGGGGGACTAACTTTTTATTATGTACAGTAGAGCCTTGAGTCTATGACGGAGAGATGCTAATTGGGCAACTATGTGTCTCTTGTCCATTTGCTCTGTCTCAGACTTGTATGCTAATCATTTCTTTACTCGTCCTGTCGATGTTGTAATTGGAGGTAATTCTGACCCCCAAAGGCAGATTATTGATTTACTCTAGTCATTTGTTACTATCTTTTGTGTTTTAGTGGGAAAATGCAGGTAGAATGAAATTAGATACAGGAGGTTAGCCACTGTCATAATTCTGAGGTCAGCTGAGGTTTTTCAAAAAGTTGATTTTAGTTCTGAAGTTTCTGCCCTCCTCCCCACAATCATTCTTCTCTGCTGTACCACACCGGTCAGGCAGGAAAGAGAGAAGAATCAGAATGGATTGTGGCACGTTTAGTGGACCTGGATGATGTGGAATTCAAGTATCCATTAATAACCCGTGTTACAGATTTTATGTAAAATGCTGGTTTGGATGTACATAAGCATTAGATATTCTGCAAAGATTTCAGAAACCTTACTATTTGAAAGAGAATGCAAATTTGCAGAGAATAAAAATGTAACTGATAGGTGAAAGGAGTCTTCCCTAAAGGTGTCCAGACATGGCTAGCTTAGGATCGAGTGTCAGAGCACTTGTAATTAACACGTATTAGCATTGATGAAATGAACACTGAAATGTTCAAAAGGTGGAACAATATATTAAAAAATGCATTGCATTTCCTGAATGGGATATTTTGCATTTTCAAAAAATGGCTGGTATAGAAAGAGTCCTTTTGAAATTAATGAGAACTTTTAGATATAACATTAGATCGGATACTTGAATTAAACCGAGGCTTGCATTTTTTAAAATTCTACTTATATAAAACTAGAACAAAATGAAATTTTTAAAAATCTTAATCAGAATATATATTGGTTGATATTCTTGTTTCTGAGCTCAAAATTATCAAGAAACTCTTTGTTTTCCCAAAACTCAGAATGTTTATTGCCAATAGCCAAGTAATATCTTCTAGTAAACAGTGCAGTTCAAAATTATGATACTATGTTTACCTAATTTAAATCTGAGTTAAGTATTTGTGATTTTATTTGAAGTTACGCATACTTTTATATGAATTAACACAAAGCATAATTCTGAGCTTAAGAGAAACTTGTTTCATATTTATTAAACTCTATCAATCAGGTCTACATATGTTTGTTGATCATCTACTATATGCTCAATTCAGTGCTTAGTTCTTTAGGAAGAGGGGGAGGATGTTAGGCACTTGGAGAGACTTTTCCAGAATTTAGTAACATTATCTTTTAGGCAGATATAAAATAATGCTAATCTGGCATCCTTTTATAACAGGGTTCCTGACCATAGTTGACTTGTTGACTTTTGCTATATTCATAGTATTGTTGATGTAAGCACTTTCTTTGGAGAAGAGTTTTTTGCTTATTCAACTTTTGCCTCATATTAGATTTCTTTCTGCTAAACATGGCTGTTATATTACTATTTGGCATTTGGCCTGAGAATTCAGTTTGGAACCTTTTTTTTTTTTTTTTAAGCAACATAGAGTAAACAAGTAACTATGTGTCTCTTGGTACAGTAGCCAGCTTAAGATAATTTATACCCACGTACTTAGCAGTAAAGTCTCCTTCCTAAAGGATAGAAACTCTGTACTTCTTGTAAAGACCCTGGAATTGTTGGAAGTCTGTACATGTTAAAGCATTATCAAGTTTTAGACCAAATAAAAATATTCTATCTCATTCTAATTTTTGCCATTCCAAAACACAGTGGCCTTCTGTGGCTTGAGTAGTTTAATCAAGTGTTTAGCCTTCCTTGGCTGAAGCTTTTTTTAGAGGAGTTTAACTCAGCTATTGTCGAGAAGTCATTCTTCAGTTACTACTATGCTTTTGTAAGTATGTTATCTTTAAGAGCTCTTAAAGAAAAGAACTTTGAAGAATTGATTACTCAAAGATGTACTCATTGTGCTTTATGTTTTGAGGTATAGTTAAAATACATATTTTTAATTGCTACAAGGCAATGTTCAAACTTGAATAAAAAATGTCTCTACTCCTAGACAGATTGGATTTATAATTAAGAGCCAGATTGCTACAGTTAGAATATAGATTGTATTATGAGAACCAATGCAGATCTAATTAGTCTCAAATGATTCTTCAACCTGTCTAAACAGTTTCAAGTTTAATAAGAAGTACTATATGAGAATTCCACTCTTATTGGGACTCTCTCATCTTGTGCTTGGACCATTGCTACAGTGGTCCCATTCACCACAGCAGAGTTTCTTCAACCTTAGGGTTCACACCATCATCTGGGGGGCTTGCTACAACACAGCGACCTGGCCCACGCTGAACAATTTTGATTCAGGACGCTGGAATGGCGCCTAGGAGAATGTGCAATTTGAAAAAGCAACTTGGTTGATTGTAAAGCCCTCTAGGGGTAAAGGAAAAGGCTTTCCATGGTCAAAAGCTAATCTTGGCCTCCTTTCCCATTGCCCTCAGTAAGTTTCATGGAGAACCGCTAACAGATGCAGTATTGACTTTCACCTCTCACTCTTGTACTCTTGCCCAAGTTCTGGTATGAGGTCCGCCCCTACCTTCTTCCTCCTGGTAACCTTCTTACCTTTTACAGCCTAATTTCCTGTCACCTCTTCACTGTACTTTTCTCCTGCAACACACTCTACTTAGGTGAAAAGTGAGTTGTTCTCTTATCGGTGTTCTCATTATGCTTTACCCAAATCACTTATCCCTTTTCACACTTACTTAAGAGCAGGACTCTGGAGCTCAATTCTTCGATGAAGGATAAGTTACTTAACCTCTCTGGGCCTCAGATTCCTCATGTGCAAAGTGGGGAAATAGTGACTACCTCACTGTTGCAAGGACCAAATGAAATAATAAATATAGGATTTAGGACAGTGACCATTAAGTAGTGAGCATGCAACAAAGGTCAGCCATTGTCTTTATTATTATCTCTAATACTGTCATTTTCACTATAATCCTACAGAACTCCCTCATACCCAGAAACCTGGAGGGTAGGAATCTTGTCTACCCTTCCATTTCTAGCACTTAACATACTACTCACTCCCCAGACTGCCCTGCAAATGTTGATTGAATTCAATCGACTTTACTTGCAAAATATGTTTCATTGCTTGGATGTCACCGGACCTCAGCAGTCCATGGCCGCACAACACACTTCTTCAGTGCTCCCATCAGAGCCTCCCTGAAGGACATACAGTAGTCCCCCCTTATCTGCGATTTTGCTTTCCACAGAATTTCAGCTACCCACATTCAACTGCGGTCTAAAAATATTAAATGGAGAATTCCAGAAATAAACAATTCATAAGTTTTAAATTGCATACTATTCTGAGAAGTGTGATGAAATCTGGAGCCATCCTGCTCTATCCCACCCAGGATGTGATTTATCCTTTTGTCGAGCATCTATACACTATATATGCTCCCCCATTAGTCACTTAGTAGCCATCTCAGTTATCAGATCTCCTGTCATGGTATCACAGTGCTTCTGTTCAAGTAACACTTATTTTACTTACTAATGGTCCCAAAGTGCAAGAATAGTGATGCTGGCAATTCAGATGTACCAAAGAAAAGCCATAAAGTGCTACCTTGAAGTGAAAAGGTGAGTACAGTACAATAAGGTGTTGGAAGAGAGAGACCACATTCACATAACTTTTATTACAGTGTATGGTTATACTTGTTTTACCTTATAATTATTATTGTTGATCTCTCGCTTTGCCTAATTTATAAATTAAACTTTGTCGTAGGTATGTATATATAGGAAAAAACACAGTGTATATAGGATTTGGTACTATCCGTGGTTTCAGGCATCCACAAGGAGTCTTGGAGTGTATCACCCACAGATAAGGGGGAGTCCTATACTACTCCAGCTCCTCAAGCAGTCTCCACGCCAGGCCCCGCCCTTCCTCTGGGTCCTCATAAGCTGTAGGGAGGAGCACCTGTGGTGGTACTGTCTGTGTGTGCTGTGGGCTGCTGGGATCTGCACCCAGGGTACACCTCCTGTTCCCCCTGGCAGGTGCCTGCGGCTTTTGTGAGCTGTACTTGGCTCTCCCTGGGCCTCCTGGTGCTGCCTCAGAGAAGACGCCTCATTCAGCTGCAGTGAGCTCTGCTTGCCTACAGACAAGCTTATAGTCTCCTCAGAAATACAGAGCCTAATTTCATATTTGGAAAAGATGACAGTCTTCCAAAAGGAGCAAGGCTCTAAAGCATACCTCTTCTTTGACAGAACCACTGCTCCCGGTTATGTGGCTCTGCCCTGCACAGGAACAAATGTCCACATTCCTGCCTTTTAGAAGAAGAAAACTGGCCTAAGTGTCCAAATGACAGCTTTCCCAGACTGTACAGTTTCTAAACAGTTTCATGGATCTTAAGACCAAGTTTCAATCAGGTTTTCCTTCCCCCCTTAGTAGTTTCTGCAAGAAGTACAATCCCAGCTGTGGAAATTTCTCTTCCCACTTTCATTTCTTGCTTCACAAATCACTCTGTTCATTTTCCCTTTAGATTTTCCCCATTTTAGTTTCTTGGGGCTACCATAACAAAGTACCATAAAATTGGTGACTTAAAACATCAGGAACTCATTCTCTCAGTTCTGGAGGCCAGAAGTCCGAATTCAAGGTGTCAGCAGAGCCACGCTTCCTTCACGGGCTCCGGGGGCAAACTGTTCCGTGCCTTTCCCTGAGTTTCTAGGGCTGTGGCAGTCCTCTGCTTGTAGCTGCATAGCTCCAATCTCCACCTCCTTCTTCACGTGAACTTCTCTATGTTTCTTCTCTGTGTTTCTTCTCTTTCTGTCTTTTTTAAGGATCCTTGTTATTGGATCTGGGGCCTAAATCCAGGATTATCTTCTCACCTCAAGATCTTTATATTTGAAAAGACATCCCCCCCCACCCACCGCCGCCCCGCCTAAATAACGTAACATTTACAAATTCCAGGGATTAGGATTTGATGTCTTTGGGTGGCCTTTATTGAACCTACCACATATGGGTAATAAGAGATTACATGATCATATAGTATTACATCCTACCAATTGCATGAACTAGTTGTGTCAGTTAACTTTGGTGATCTGGTTGCTGCCTGGAAACAGTTTTCTGAGCCCTTACTGTGGGACAAGTACTGTGACATGCACCAGCTTATGTTTACCTGGGAGAAAGGTGCTAGCATTACTGCATTTTCCTGATGAGGTGACTGAGACATGGAAGCTATCAGTAACTTGTTGAGGTTTGCTTAGCTAGTGGTGGCAGAGTCAGCAATGCACTCTTGGTGGTGGCTTTCATAGTATGTGCTCTTAGAAGCTCAGGGCTGCAGAGAAATGGCTGCAAGTCAGGGTTGGGCAGGGGTCATGGTGTCCTAAAATGGTGGTAGGACCTTGTCATGTTAGTCTACCTCTATGAACTTGATTTTCAGTCTTGCCCAGAAAAGGACTATGAAGAAGGAATTGATAAGGAGGAAAAAGTCCGAAGAAAGCCAGTGAGAAGCTTTGGACAAAGGTTTGGTTGGCTTAGGTTGAATTTAACATTAGATGTTTAGGTTATCTGGGAAATTAGATTATGACAAAGCTTCTATAAAAAGCACTGTGTAAACTGTTAAGGACTATACAAATGTTAAAAGATACTGTTATTTAGTTAGTCCCATTTCACCTTGTATTATGACCTTGGTGTCGTAAAAATAAACTTGTTAGGAATAAAAAATGCTTGTTAAGACTTTAATGAGTTTAAATATATGCGCCAATATTTGACATGAAAATATCAGGAGAAGAAGGTAAGGTATTATGAAAATATCTAAGAACAATTATTTGGAATCATTTTATTTATGTTATCCTTTAACTTTATGGTAAAGAAATAATTGGATTTTTGCATTTTTCTGGCTGTGACTGATTTAGATGTTCAGCTAAGTTTTGCTTAGCGCTCCTGTGTATTAACATCTGCTGAGTTTTTGCCTGTCTGGCATTGGCTGTTTCTCCTAATCTAGGCTGGGGAGTCTGTGAAATCAACATGCGGCCAGATGCCTGCCATAGAAGAGTTGAGAGTAAGGGTGAGAGAACATCCCAGTTCCCTCTTTTGCTCTCCTTTGCTGTAGGACTGTCTGCCTGAGGCCTGCCCATTCTCTCCATTCCTCCACCTTCATTTCTTTCTACTGCCAGTTGGTAGGTTTGACTTTAAAATGGACAAGCCTCCTGCTTCCCTGGTTCAGGATTAGTGATTTTTATCCTTTTAGGGTTCTTGCTGTGAAACACACAGTGGCCTGCTGAGTTTCTACTAAGCCTGTGGGTTCATGATGGAGCATTGATCCTCGTGGCTAAGTGGCACCTGGGCTTCTGCAGCTCAGTGAGAGCTCCCAGTCAGAATTTATTTTCATTGGTGTTTAGTTTGGACACGGCTTTTATTTATACTTAAATCAGGGTCATGCTTCCCCTTCTTCTCCATCCTTTAGGAAGTAGTGATCAGATACCTTATAGACTTCTGATTATTTATTAAATCATTGCATTACATTAAGTGTGCTGATTTTTTTCCTCATGTAAGAAATTATTTTTCAGTTGAGGTATTGATCTGTTTAGGTGCTGCAAATTGAGCCCGATCTGTTTATTCCTTTCTTTGAAATTTACTAAAATTGTTTCTCTCTTTGGGAGAATGATCCAAATTGCCAATGAGTTGTTTCAATTCTTTTCATGCTGAGCAAGGCTCTGTGCTAAATTTGGGACCTCAGGAGACAACTTTAGGATCTAGAGAGTTAAGAGTGAGACGCAGTGGCTGCCTGTTCACATGCCAAATGTCAGGAGGTAAGGCTAGAGGTTCATGACAGGGTTTGGGTATAGCTAGCTGCTGCTCTGTTAAAACAAAACAACAAAACAAAATAAAACAACAAAAACCCAGCTTTATTCGTGTGGTATATATGCTGAAATCTAGAAAACTGAGATTCTCTGGTGTGGGAAATCCAGTGGTGGAGTTCCCAGCATTAGTGGTAGCACCTGGAAATTCTCATTTCAATTCAAATTATTTTGAAGTAGGTCCTATTGAGGCTGGTGGGGGAAATTTGCAAGCGGTGTTTGTTTTGGAAATGTTAAGTGATGATGTTGATGCCAAGTGTTGAGGGAATGTTCGAATATTGAGGGAATGTTTGTACTGAGGAAGAAATATTAAAAGGATTTTTGAATTTTATTTTGACATTACCATCCTGTGAAATGCAGGATCTGTAAACAAAGCAGTAACTGTAAACAAAGATGGAAGCACAGAGGGTTTGGTTTCTGAAAGATGCTAGGAAGGTGTCCTGTTCACCTGGTGCCACATTTATTTTCATAGAAATATGGGAGACAGCGCAGTAGCCAGTCAGGTTTTCCTTCAGCTCTGGTTGGAAGAAAGTATTTCCTCTAATTTAGTTTTGATTAGAATGATAAAATAGTTCTCATTCTTTCATATTTCTCAGTGGTATTGCACAATAATTTCAATTTATATTACATTAAAGCTGTCACAGGCCCCTAAAATGGGGTTTGTCTTTTCTTTTTTGGTGCTGACACTTTGGTTCACTTTGGAATACTGAGAAGAACTCCCAGTATAACAGAAAAAAATTTAGTGTGATCAACTGTCAATTTTACTCATTAGAATATTAATAAATATTGTGTAGCAAAAAGACTATGTTTATATTAAATTTCAATGTAAAAATCAGAAATTAGCCATATTTATCACTTTATCTTTTTTTCTTTTTAGAAATCAGCAAAAATATCACACACACCCTCCCTTTTTTTTTGGTAGCATGCTTCATAGCAAACAGTTTGGGAATGAAAAGATATTCTTGTTTCTAGCATATCAACATTCTTTTCCCCAATAGAAGTGTGAGGAAGGCAAGGTGAAAGTCAGTTGTCTTTTCAAGACTTTGTGGTGTATCATGCCGGATCTTCTTGGTCATTTTAAGGATTATTTCCTGGTTACTTTGCAGAGCTGGATTGTATGGAATGAGTTGATATTAACCATGCACAGCTCATTCTGATATTACCTCTTTCAGACAACTTCAGTCTTGTTTAGGTTGTGAGTTACAGGCCATCTGAGGCCTGTGGTTGTGATTTGGGAAGGAGTCCACTGTGTTGCCAGCCCAGCCCATCCAGTCCTGCTCTCCAAAGCCTACTTGGGCACATACAGGGAGGTGATACGGCCTTAGGTGGTGTGTGTGGGGGTGGGGGAGAGGGTTGGGAGGGCGGTCTGTTTCTTACCTTGGGATAAGCCTTTGTAGAGCAAAATAGACAGGGAGAGGATGCGGTTTGGAACCAGGGACACGTGCCTGGGCATGAACAGGGCCTGGGAAATGGGGAAGGCAAGAAGGTCTTTTGGAACCCACACCTCCACCCCTCAGAGTAGCCATTCCCTTCACCTGTTTTCTGGAGGGAGCATGATGGGAGGGGGAGGGACCTTTAACCACCCCCCATGACTGAAGTGTGGGTTGTCTGCCCTGTACCTTACTAGCTGCCCTATTTCTGAACTGAAGACTGAGGCCATATTTAAAACTCCCAAGAATCTAGTGGCTTGCTCTGGGTGTTTGGGAGAAGACTCATGTGGCTAATGGTATTGAAGCTGGAGAATTAAGTGGTCACTTCAGGTTCCCTGGGCACAGGCTCTTCAGGAGGCCTTTGGAGTCTGCATAACTCCAGAAAGAAGAGGCACTCTCATCTTGGTTGCTTATGGGGTCCACTGCCCTGCTTCCTCGAAGAACACAGATCAGCCTCAGGCTCTGATCTTGGATGGGTGGGGGACACATGGGGAGAAGGCTGCAGGAACATCGCTTCTCTCTACCTTTCAGATCATACATGCAGGTGAAGAGCATCTTATCCTAGAGTCTTGTGCTGAAGTCAGCAGAGATGGTAAAAATCATTTTTTAAGTTTATTTTTTTCATGGCTAAATTTGAATTGTTGAATTTACTTGAGGATTATGATTACTATACATGCCACATGCACAGTTTCATGTATACTCATCCAGTGGCTTCCTGAATTTTACTTCTGTTCTATCATTGACTTCCCTTTCTGCTGTTTACATCTTACTTTGGGAGTTCGTACTTCATACCTGAAGTCTTCCATTTGAACTTCACAAATGTCTTCTGAAAGGTGGAGAAGGGAGCTGGGTATGTGCCAAGTCCTGGACACAGTGACGTACAGGTGTTACTTCAATAAATGCTCTCACCAGCTTCTAAAAGAAGATGCTGCTATTCTCACCATTTTAATGATGCAGAAACTGAGATTCAGAAATGGAGATATCTCATGCATATTTACTTCAGAAATTCTCACTGCAACCAATTCATGCTGCTTTCTTCACTTATTGCATATGGGGTAGCCATAGATAAATTGTGGTCAGAGTGACCGATGTGCTCTGCTGTGCTGAGTTTTCTCCTCTGCACACATCTCCCACCTGAGAGAGGCAGCCTAGCGTAGGGTTTAGACCAGAGATTATACTCTGGAGCCAGATTTCTGGCTCCAAGACTTGTGTGACCTTGGGCAAATTACTCCACCTCTATGCCTCACTATTAGTGATATTAGTTAAGTAAATTAAGCATTTAAGTACGATTCTAATAGGTGTTCTTTTCTTTTCTTTTTTCTTTTTACCAGAAAGTTAGTAGATTTCTCTTGCATATGCCAGCTTGATCTGGTTGAGGGTACGGTTGTGGGGACTTTCCAATAGGCTCTGGGCTGTTAAGTTTCAAGTTGCTGACTGCCTGTTGAATGCTAATATGTCACTTTCCTAAAATAAGAATCCTAGATGCCATAGGTAATCTGCCCATTCCTGTCTTTGCTGTCCTCAGAAAACTGATCTTCTCTACATATATCAAAGTCCTAGGGGTCCTCCAGCCAAAACCCCCAAAATGTGATTTTCTTTTGCCCCATCATCTGATATTTAATCCCAAATGGCATGGGGGCAGACGGTGGGGAACAGCTCAGTAACTGGCTTGTTGCCATTCTAGCTTTGCCAGCTGCCCATGTGCTGGCCTTTTACGGACATTGGGCCCTCTTGTTCTGCAGGATCTTTCACCCACCTGTTCCAAAATGAGTGAAACTTTGAAGCCTTCTATTCCCTAGAGGCTGGAAGCTCCAGGGAGAGGCTTCACATCGACTGGGATTCATATCAAAGGGAGAACATCCCCTTTGCTTCTGAGCAGACATTTTTAGAGATGACGGGATAGAAGTGCTGTGAGAATATTAAAATGAAAGAAGAAATGGAAGCAGGCATAGTCTCGAGAGACGAAGAATCTTTTCCCTGGTTCAGGTTTTATTTCGGTCTAGCATGCTTCCGCACGCTCCGGACACCATACCAATTTAAATATAGCTTGTCCAAGATAAGAAAGGTTTCTATTAATTTTTTACATTCCATTTTTTGGAAAAATCTCAAAATTCCAAGTAAAAAGTCCTGGTGATCTCTGAGGTTACATTAAGAAACCACTATGTTAGTTATCCGATTTTCTTTTTTCCCCTGAAGCTCCACATTGATATCTGGAATTAATGTTGGTGAGCTTTTGGAGTCTTTAAAATGAGAATAGAGAAAGACCTGGTTCTTTTTCATCCCTGAGAAGGTGACTGAAGTTGATGTGTGGGTATCTGTAGAACCCAGATTTCTTTCAGATTTTTCCATTTAAAGTTTTGTTTAAATGGAAATAAAGGCACTAACACTTTTAATGTAGGGATGTTTGCATACTTGGGTCTCATTCTTCAGCCATGTGGATTTGGATTTGGGGGTGAAATGGAGCTTGAAAAATTGTAGTAGTGTTGTCAGCTCTGAAACAACTTAGGGAACTTTTAGAGAAATTCTCTTGGGAACTGTAGTGGAGGAGTGGGGGTGGGCGTGGGGACAGTCTGATTAAAGAGTAGCCTCTCCCAGTTAGAAGAGATGTAAGAAGTGAAGAGTAAGAACAACTCCCAGAGCATCTGGAAAACTCTGGAAGTGCATACTAGTCCCCATGCGCCCAAGAAGTTCGGCCAATCAGAGGCGATGGAGGCAGATGTCAAATTTAGCTATTTGGGATGTTCTTCTTAAGTCTTATTTTCTCCCTCAGGGTATGTTTATGCTATTATTAAATGATTACACATACTGGTCCATTCCTTCCTAGTGTATACTTTCTAGCTAATATCATTTAAGGCTAAAAATAATTCTGTAGTCCTTAGAGTTCCTGAGATTTCTTTACTTAGTTCTCTTTCTTTGTCTAAGATACTGATTTCTAAGATCATAGTGAATTAGCCCTCATATTCTTGTTTGCATTGCTGTAAATATGGGAGATTCTTGAGGATGAGACAGGTCTCAGTTCCCTAAGGAGACCCAACCTGTGTAGGGGCAGGTACACAGGTAGGCTCTGGGGTGAAGCATTGGCTTGGGGACAGGCATAGGTGTTCTGCTCCAACTACCATCAGCTGCCTGTTGCCCGAGGACGTCATCTGCCCTTGCAGAGGCTGAGAATCTTCTCACATGGAATGAGATCATGGAATAGCGGTGCATTCAAAAACTACCCTCCCCTTTTCAACAGTAGGGAAGCCCTAACTTCAGTTTTATATGGAACCTCAGTTTAGAAAATGTATTTTCATGGAACTGATAACCATCCCACTTCCTCTCCCCAACAGTTCCTACTGTGACCCCGCAAGGCACCATGTGCAGTTGAGGAAAAAACATAATATTTGATCTACTGGAATAGAGGATCCCTCAAACTGTCAGCCCTGGGATTTCTGATTATTGCCCAATTATGGCCATTAGTCTTAAGTTAGGGAAAATATTTCCTCCGAGGTGAAAAGGTAGTTCCAGTAGTTTTCTAATTGCTTAGGGAGAACTAGCCTCACCAGATGGTGGGAATTTTGGTAATGACAATTGCTAATGTGTGATGCTTCCCATGTTTTTGGTGATGAGAGTTATACCAGCTTTGTTTCTCTGGGGAGGCCCTGCACAAATGACTTAAACTAATGGTTAATATTGTGGATTGAGAGACATTTTAATGAAAATATAATTATATTACAAACATGAACAGAGAGAACCATTCAATAGTTATAGGAAGATGAAAGAGACACTTAGCAAACTCTATTGGGCAGTTTGAAAACTTGATAAGGTGAGTCATGATTTTAGGAAATGTCTCATAAGTGGGATGGTTATCAGTTCCATGAATATGCATTTAGGAAATTCTTCATAAAGACTCCTTGAACTGGATAATTTATTTTACTAACCTTGAAATTAGGGAAGATGAATAAGAACAGCTTTTTTTTTTTTTGGTAGAAATTACTGGACTTTGCACAATAGTTCTAAATGGGGTTATCAAATTTGAGTTCCTAAAATTTTCAGTTGGTTTAAGTTCTACATAATTTGTAAACTTTATTTTGATATATTTTATCAGTTATAAAGCCTTTTTAAAAATGTTTTTCTAGTTTTAAGTCAGTGTTTTTCAAACTAGGGTCCCATAGAACCCTTTAGTTAGACATTCTTTGGGTTCTCCTAATAACTATTTTTCTTCAAAAAGTTTCTGAACCTTATTCAAATTTGAGAAACACTGACATAGAGGAAGATGCGAGATAACTTAGACTATGGATTACATGAATTTCTCTCAATCTGCTTGGAATAATGTATATCTTTCTTTATGTCTTATTTCAGAAGAGAAAGTAAAGCAGCTAATATGTGGTGTGTGTGTGTGTGTGTGTGTGTGTGTGTGTGTGTGTGTGGCATAGAGTGGTCTACTGTTATGCTACAATTTACTTTTGTTCTCTGTGCTGAATAAATGTCAAATTTATATGGACCCTATTGTGCCACATGACAGGTGCCTTTAAGGAAAAGTGATCCTTATTGTGCTTAGAAAGCCTTTACTGACTCCCTTTTAACTGTATCAGATAATTTATGTCTATGTTCTGGGCTTTCCTTCAACGATTTCATCTTATTAGTCCTTTACACATTCCACTATTTCTCAGTATCTCTTAACCATGCTTGTTAGGTCTGTTCTACACATTCACCCTGATTCTATCTACTTTGGAACCTTGGTTCATGTTAAACCCCTTATTTAAAATGTGTCCTCTTCCACCCATCTAAATCCCAACTGTACCTTAAATGTTTGACTACATTGTAACTCTTCAGTGAATGGGAACGAAGCTATAATGAAATTATAAATTCTAGCACCATGCTCCAAAGTTGGATATATGAGGAAGAGATACTGACCTGACCTTTCACCTTAGGATTCTCACTCATTTCCATTGCCCTTTCTATTTTGACTTCAGAGGACTTTTAATTCTTTTAGAATGATATAGTTGAGGCTGGGCCACTTCAACAAGGCTTCAGAAAATAACATGCAACTAGTCAGTTAGTGTAACAAAGTATAATTTACTCAGCTCCAATTGGAGAGTTCTCTTAAATTGTTTTTGCTGCTCAAGCCCCCAGGCACCTTCAGAACCTAGAGTGACAGACATTGCCTTGCTGCCTGGCTTAGGAAACCATTGTCCTGTACGTGACTTTACCTTTTTGCTACTTTAGCATTTATCTTCTTTTGAGGAGTTATCAGCTCATATCCACAAGAAGCTAGCTTTGCTTATAGTCTCAAAGGACAGTTATAGGGTTCTCAAACTTGGGATCCTATGACAATTTCCTGTGATAATCTATAAATTAAGATAAACCCTTAATTTAAGAGTTAAACACAATGTAACCCTTCAGTATATATTGCCTTAGTCACTTTTATTTCATTCAATAAGCACTCAATAAAGAATGCTTGCTGTTGATGTTGACCCAGCTACCTTATTTCTTCTAAGAAGATGAAATGCCTGTGAAAGAGGGGACCATGTTGCCTATGCAATTATTGACCAGGACATAAAGGCTTGGTTGATTTTAGTGCAACAAACAGGTGACCCTATTTGATTCATTCTCCTGGGATCAGCAGATTACTATTGGCAGCTCCAGTAGGGCTAACTCATAATTTTTTTCACTTCGAATCAGGTAAATTGTAATGTTGCTTAGATGGAAATAACCCTCTCAAGTGGAAATTTGAATTTTCTCTGGTGACATTAATAGCTTTATTTGGGCTGCTAGAAAGTTATTGGAAACAAGAAGATGACACATGGGTGCATTAGTGGGAGATTGGTGGATTTGGCTCATTGAGACGATAGGGTCTCCTGGGGGTGAATGTATCACAGTGGAGAAAAACCTTCATCCTCTGCAGAATAGTTTAGAGTAAGAAGCAGAACAAGAGAACATGTTAAATAGAATCCAAATCAAACCTATAATTGCGCAAATGATTTAAGGGTTATTGTGGAAATTTACGTAAACCGCTAACTCAGCATAGAACAGCACAAACTGTGAGGCAAGTCTGGTGTTACCATAGTAATAAAGTACACACAGGGTAATGAGCATTGGTATATGTAAGGCAATAATTAGAGTACATCTGGATTGCCGGTTTCAGAAACAGGAAAGGATGCTACAAGTTTGACTTTGTGTGATCAAAGAGTATTTCAAGCTCAGAAAGTAAAGGAATATTAAATGTTTGTGTTTGAATGTTCGTGTTTGAGGTGATTAGTGCTTCTTGTAAGCTTAGAAGTAGGGAGTGAATGAAAGGATAAGTGATCCTAAAAAAGAACAAAATAGCTAGTTGTCACTCTGAAAGGATGTCTTTTTCTTTAGAGAAAATTGGATCACTTATAGGCAGTTGATCCGGTTAATAATATGAATTTTATCAGCCCCAACCAAATTATCTGGATGAATTTTTCTTACTTTCCCTGCCTAATGAAATACTAGTTCACTATAGCTCTCATTTGTCATTAAGAAATTATCAGCTGTTGCTGACAAACTGATAATGAGTTTGACATGGGACCAATATTGACATCAGTCTTTAGGACAGATGTGTTTATCCTGTAATGTGGCTTCTTAAAGCATGGACTTAAAGAGTTATTTTCCATTTCCAGGGACATGGAAATAAATCTCATTCTAACAACTACTTTTGAAGTTTTATCAAATTTTTAAGAGGACGATCAGTTTTTAACTTGTTTTTTACACATCAGGATGAGATGAGTTGAGAATTTAATTCTGACCCGACTTATCCCTTCCCTTGCCAACACATACATGTAATGTGAAGATTCAACAAGAGGCTTCTTTCTGTGTTTCTTTCTGTGCATAAGATAATCTCTAATTGTAAGATTTTTAACTATGTCTAAAAAGCTAGCTATGTATCGACATTTGCCATACATATGTTTTCTGTCAAAACCTTGGAGCTGCATAACCTAATTGGCATAGTCAGACCTCCCCATCAAACCAAGTAGCCAAAAAGGCTTAATTTTTTTTTTATCAGAAAAGGTCTGACTTCATTTTCAAATCATACCTATGTATTAATAGGTGTTTCTTTGGTCACCCTTTCACATTTGCATTCTAATTCTGAAATAGAAAAGGAGGTTTGGGACTTTGTTAGGAGTTTTCTGCCTCCTTTGTCTCTTTCTCATGTTCTTTCCTTTGCACTCTGGTGAAGTCCCACAGAAGGCCATGGGTTGGGGGCTCAGAGGGGACAGGACCACTGTAAGATTTGGGATGCATGTGATTCTGTTTTAGGTAGGGGTTGGGAATGCAGTGAAAGAAGGTGCACACAGGGAAAGGGGGTGGGGAAGTGCAGACCAAGGGCAGATGGGCCTTCAGGCAGACCAGCATTAGGAAGAGCACAGATAAATGGGAGCACTCTCTAGAAAGGCTTTGTTAGCTCCCCTACCCCAAAATATAGGGACCTCCCTTTAAAAGATCTCTGTGCTTCCCTGATAAATAAACTTCCATATGTTGCTTATTTGGGGAGCAGGAAGTAGTTTGAGATGATATGATCTTCTTAGAGTCAACCTTTATTCTTAAAGCTTTATCCCTTTATTTCACTAGTGTTATAAAAATGCAGTTTATGAAAGACCTCACATATATACCAGAAAAGTACCTGTCCTTAAGAAGCTTCTACTTAATTAAGTTTTTATAGCACACACTAAAAATCACCATTGCTAGGACCACACCACAACCAAAATGGAGAAGAGACTCGACGGTCTCTCAGAGCTGTCAAGGCAGGCATTTTAAAGAGGAGGTCTCTGGTCTCTGTGGCTTTAGGAAGGTCAGCTGAGTTTTGTGGGGAAGGTGAGAAAGGGGAAGGTTGTCTTCAGGGCAGCAAGAAATTTTCTGGCAGTGCATTTCCGTCAGGAATGGGCTTGTTTCCCAATATGTCATGTGGGATATAGTAATAGGTTTTACATGAGAAAAAAAAAGTTGATTGTTGCTGTGGTAAAGCTGTGCTTGAAACTTGAGGTTAAACAGAGCTCAACAGGTTTCTTTGTTGAAGGTCAAGTTTGTGATGGTTTGCAGAATATCCTAAATGTACTCACCCAGGGAGCCCCTTGACTGGCTGGTGCCTTTTGGGACATACTTGGGAATGTGCTGGAGTAACAGGGTAACAAGTGCTGCCCCTGGCAGGCTGGTGGGCCCTTCTGTTGTGTGTGTGGAGGGGAGTGAGCGTTAGGGGCCTTTCTCAAGTCAGATGTATGCTTCAATGAAACAGGGAGACAAAAGAAGAAAGATTTTTATCTAACCAAAAATAGCAAAGTTTTGGACTAGAGACAGAAGTCACGTCAGTATTTGCATCTTGCCACTTCAATGTAGGGGAGCCTTTGCAGAAGTATAGGCTCCTTTGACCTGAGGAGCCATCTCTGTCACTTCAGAGGCAGTAGGGAAGAATGCAGAAGGGCTTTGCCTGCCATTTCCGGTGGCAGCAGCAGGAGGAGGAAGGGGATGGTGCCGATTTGATTCTCTCTTCCCCGAGGGGCTCTTGAGCAAGCCTTCTCTCCTTCCTTGTAAGAGACTTCATGAAACCCAGACGGCTGTGTAGGAACACTGCTTGTGATTCAGACAGCATAGTAACGCCCTTCTGCAGACACCAGATATTACAGACTTGACTCTAAGTAATTTCTCCAAAACCTTAGGGATTACTTGTTGATTTCTTTTGGTTGTTGAGACTCAGCTGAGTTTAGAGGCTTTGGTTCTGGTTCTCTGCAGAGAGAGTTCCTCTGCAGAGCTTTGTGTCCATTCAGTAGGTTCCAACCCAGATACTAGATGGGTGGCTGGTGCCAGCACCTTCCTCCTTCTGTGGGCCTCTTTTCCCCTTCTTTTCTGTCCCAGGGCTAGCTTCGTAGAGGACACCTCCAGGGCTGGCAGACAGTTTATGCTTGGAAGTAAGCATGGCTGTCAGAGTCTCCTCTTGTTTCCCTTCTTAACTGCCCTCCCAGTAGAGCCAAGCTACTAGTACTACTAGTAGCCTCTAGGGAGAGGACTTATGGGTGGCCTAAGAAGACCTGCCTGTTTGCATCACTCACAAGGCCAAGTTGATCCTGGTGCCTCTCATCGGTCTGGCCTGCTTTCCTGGACAGTATCTAAGATGTGGGTTTCTTAGTGCTTCCACGTAGTAGCGGCTGTGCTGTGCTGGGTCATTTGACATTGTTCTCACCATCAGCACCTCTTTGACCAAAAGAAGTGCAGAGAGGGAAGTTTCTTATTCACAAAAAGCATAAGGGAATTTGAAACAATATATTCGAGTAGATACCTTAGAAATAGAGTTCATAGCTGATTGGAGTTCTTTCCAGACAAAATATCTAAGGATCTGTATGGCATTATAGTATGGCACATTTGAAAAGCACCTAATGCATGTCAGTGGATATGTGGACATCGTGATTCTGACAACGGGATCTTCTAAGGAGATTTTATAGTTTTCAGGTGAATTTGGAAAGAGAAATTTAGGAAGCTTGAGGTGATGAGACAGACATTTTTATTTGTAGGTCGAATAATCAAAATCCTCCTCAACTTTAAATTCCTTACTTAAATGTCATTTCTCTGAAGCCTCCCCAGATTCTTCCTGACTAGAACTAATGTTGCCTTACTTGATGGTCTTCTAGTACCCAGAATATATGATCATTATACAGTACAGAGCTTACCGTTACTTGTTTAAATTACTTCCTCCTGTATTAACATGTAAGCTCTTCGAAGGCACGACCTCTCCTTTTGCATTCTATTTCCCTGGAGCAAAATTACATACTCAATAAAGATTTATTAAATTGAATTAAAATATATCAGATAGTGTTTCTCTTTCTGTTTTGGGGGAAAACATAGTTTTCCTGAGTAAATTTAGAAGTTATTTGCTTAAATAAAAAAACATAAGCCTTAATTTAAAAGCTAATTTTAAAGAGGGTTTGCATCAACCTCAAACACTGGGGATACATGTAAATATGTGTGTGTGTGTGTGTGTGTGTGTGTGTGTGTGTGTGTGTGTGTTTTCTTCTAAGCCTTTCGTGAGAGGACAATAATTGTTAGCCACATGAGTTTGTGTGGCGGAATGTCTGGGAAGTGGCAGGGTTAGGAATGCTGCATCGTTGAATACATTGTGAACATTTCTGGTTTCAATTTGGTTTACCTACTCTTAGTCTGGAAGATCTGGAATGCCGCCCTGGACTTTCCGTTCTGTGTGAATTGGCTCTGAGGAGGAGGAATGCTAGAAGTAGTTGTTGGAATTATGAGCTTCAGGGCCTGGGAGAGAAGTAAATGGACTTGAATCTGTTCTCTAAGATGTTGCCTTGTCTCTGACTTGATGACAGCCACATATTGGAAATATTCTTCCACTGTTAATAAAAATGTTTTATTTTAACACGCAACTTATGAATAATGTAGCCCCAAATCCTGAAACAAAACAACCCTCCCCGCCAAAAACAAAAAAACAAAACCCACAAAAACTTTTCTAGAAGTGATTACCTAATAGTGTATATTTCCTAGACAGTTGAATAAAACACTACGATAAAGAAAATGTTGTCTTTCCTTCCCCGAGGGAAATGAGGTGGGTTAACAAGCTTAAATGTGTAAAAGTATCTCAGTCCAGTATTTTCATGCCACTTTCTTTCCCTTCCTTCTTCTCATTATGGCTCCTTTCCTTTTTTTCTGATTTATTGATTATTTATTCTACTTGAATAATACGTTTTTTAAAATTTATTTATTCCTCTTGCTTTCACTCTGACTTAACACACTTTGGAACTTCTGTTTAATGTATTAATAAAATTAGCTTAGTAAGAACTATAATCTAAATCGTAATACCTAGAACTGAGAGAACAAATTGTTATTGTGCCTAGAGAGTTGTTGTTTTTTGCTTTTGATTATAGTTCTCAAGCTCTGAGACCTGAAAACAAGTCCTCTTCACAGATACCTGCCCTGAGCACCATGCCCAAGCATAGACCTTCACTCTTTTTCTGTATGGCACATTGGACAGCAAAGAGTCAACAGGATAGGACTGGCTAGCTGAGAGAAGGCACATTTCTCAACAGAAAGAGCAATGTTCAGTGACAAGGATAATACAATGTAACTAACGACAATTATATCTCTTTAACTCCAGAAGTTTGTTTGCCTTCTTAGTTATTTCAGTTTGGCCTAATGTTCAAATTAGTTAGCCAGATTGAAATAAGTTAATGAGAGAAGAGTCCCCAAATGTGGTAAACCAGATTAGGATTAAAAATATATCTTGAATAAAGAGGTGATCTTATTAAATATGAAATCTTTGTAGTTAATATTTTATTGAGAAAAATCTCAAGATTTTTACTAGAGTGCTTCTGAATCTTCCAGTCTGGAATAATAAGCACTCACAACATATTTTCACTGCCCATAATAACAAAACTAGAAAGTACCCTTCTATGGTAAAATATTATGTTGTTAGAAGCAAACCCAACATTAAAAGGTATAAAAGAAAAAGGAAATTGTAATGTATGTTTCCTTGTTGACCTATAGAATACTTGGAAGTAAAAAAACAAAAACAAAAGTAATTGTTCTGACATGATTTCAAGATGCTCTCTTTTCAAGTTGATATGTATGGCCTTCCAAAGGATGTCCTCCAACTGTCGGTTGGCCCTAATCTAAGCCATCCTTAAAATACCAGTCGAGAATAGAGGGTATACGTTTGGGGAAAATAATGTTCCATTGTCATAGGAAGTACAGTGGCTCTTTAATTTAGGGAGATTTGCACAGGAAAAGGTATTATTAAAATAGACAATGTGTCATCAATGCTGTTTAAGTCAAGATCCTAATAGGTACCAACTGTTTTTCACTATACAACAGAAGTAATGACCGGCAGCAAAAACTTCTTTCATGGAGAGTGATTCCTAGGTAGGAGTTGGAGAAGAGCTTGGTTAGCAAAAAGAGAGGTCAATATTCATAAAATGTAGGAATATAACTTGGGATAGTCATCACTGGTGGTTCACTTCATAATCTTGCTCCAGAGTTTTTTTGTGAAGAAACTAGTGTCTTGGTGACTGCACATGTGTGTTGTGGGTCCTGGTCGTGGTGGGGAAAGTATTGGAGATTGTAGAGCATTTGAAAGAACTTGCTTTAATGCACTGAGTTTCTGAAGTGTCATCTACTGGAGAAGATGGTCTGCCTAATCCTGGCTGGTTCTCAGAAGTTTTACAAGCATGTAAATTACCAAAGGCTAAAAACCAAACCAAACCAAAAAATACTTAAAAGAAAAAAAATCCAAAAATAAATCTCAAAGGACTCCATGTCTACTATTTTTCAAAAGCAAATAATAAGAATTTCAGTTCTGTACCATCTTTCTTCATTCTTCTTTTCATACTTTGGTATAACCTTTGATTTGAGTTCAAAACTAAATGTTTTGTGTCAGCTTAAAAAAAAACAACCCGGGACTGTTGTTTTGAATCACCTTAAAAAAAAAAAAAAAAACTCGTTAAAAGCCTCACTATGATCAGACTTAACCCTGTGACATTTTAGATGTTTGCTATACAAAATACAGTAGCTGGCTAACCAGCTCCATAGCCCTTGTTAAGCTTTTTCCATTCTACAAAGGCAATAGCTCTGAAATACAGAGGTGATTGCATTAAATCCTTGGCTGGCAATTTTGTGTGGGGTTGGGTATTGAAATGCGGCAAAGCACATAATGAAGGCATATGTTTACCTATAATTCTTTTTACCTTGGGAGAAGGATTAAATAGGAACAGTTTGGTTGTTGTCAAATTCTTAACAGTTGCATTCAAGCATGAAACAGTCCCTCGGCTCTCTGGGAGGATTTACTTAGCAGTTTGAATAGAGAGGTCTTTACTGCTAATGGAACTGAGATGGCAGGCTTAAGCAATAGGGTGCTTTATAGCCTCTTTAGCCACTTGAGAAGATGTAACATCAAATAGCTGAAACCGGCCTGGTCTCCATTGGTGTCTAAGAAGTTGTGCGAAGATTGATGAATAAATAATTCAGGGTTGTATGAATGTTTGGATGCCAAAAGTGTGGAGAGTATCTAAAAGCTTGATTCATGGAAGGTTTAGTTCTGAGAGAAACTCTGGAGCGCCTTCCTGAGCTTGGCCCTACAGAACATTTACAAAGGATGACATTTTCTAAGAAAAAGAATTTTTCACTTGGGATTGACTGAGCTTGTAATGCAACATTTCACTAGGGACTCCAGTCCTGGAAAAGTGTTATTCATTTTAAAAAAAAAAAAAAAGGATATTTTATATTCAGTATAAATGGTTGACGGATTATTGCTTGTGTGTGTATGCCTCTGTGTGTGTGTGTGTGTGTGTGTGTGTGTGTGTGTGTGCGCATGCTTTAAATACAGGATGGTAATGATTACTTAGCGTCTTAAGTAGCCGTTTAAGTGCTATACTATTTAACAGTAAGACTGTTAAGTGCTATACTATTTAACAGTAAGACTTTCCCATCTCTTCAACCAGTAAGAAAATACTGGTTGAAGAGATGGGAAAGAAGCCTTCACTGTCTGTCTGGTAGAAGGTGGTTGAAGTTTCTGCTTCACACTCTTTGGTCAGTCTGTCTGAATCATGGCAGAGACATTTCCCAGATGTGTTCTCTAATGAGCAGGTGGGCAAACAGTTCTTGGGGGCCCACTGCATGCATGGGTTGTCACAAAGTTTTTGACTTTCTTGACGTAGAGTAGGACTGTACCTCCTTGTCCATGTGAACGCACACGGTCATATGACTTGCTTTGGCCAATTAAATGTCACTTCTGGGCAGAAGCATTAAGAGCCAATGCATGTTTCACCACATCCTGTGCCCGCTGCCATGGCCACTTGTGATATTTTGGCCCCAGGGTGAGGATTACTTGGAAAAGAGCCCCCAGCTGCCTGCAGTGGGCATGGAGTATGAGTGAGAAGTGATATATTCCTTGATATTTTGTGATTGTTACTGCAGCATAATAGCCTACCCTGACTGATATACCCATAAGGTGTTAGATTCTTCTTGAGAAAAAGAAACATATTCAGGAGGTGCAGTAGTATTTCATTGCTTTAGGCTGAGTAGAGCAGTTCCTGTGCTGACTTGGTGAAGGGTAGGCAAACCTGTCGCTCCTCATGTAGGACAGCTTCACTGGAGACTGGCCTTTCTCTTTAGTTTCTTTTCTTTTTCTCTCATAGGTCACCTCCAATATTCTTTCTGTTTTTACCTCCTCCAACTGTGTTTATCCTCTGGATGGTTTCTTGGCAAGAATTCTCAATTCTGTCTCAACCCTAAAGTGGAAAGCGACTTCTCTCCTCTAGATACCTGATCCTAAATGATGGGATCCTCTTAACCTGCCACAGACAAAAGACAACTGTGTCTCAAAGTGGACGAAAGTGATCACTGTAATTGTCTAGCAGTGAGATTTATATACTTTCACAGGGCCAGAGCTGTTGGCAGAGTCACATTCTAGACCTATTTTCCTTAGGGTACATCTCAGTGCTTTATAAATTCTGCTTTTCACAAAAGTTCTTCACTCTTCACAAAACTTTGAGAAGTTAGTGATGTAATATGCATTTTATAGATGGGAAATTGAGGCTTAGCAGAGGAGATAATGTACTCAGATTATTAGCCATTACGTTTGATTCATCCAGCTTCAAAGTATCCTCTGATTTCAAAACAGACTCTCTTTATACTGCATTGTCACATGATTTTTGAGTATAACTAGACATAGTTTAAAGAGTCAGATATTTGAAACAGTATGCCAGTTCAAATAAATAACAACAACAACAACAATAATAATAATAGAACAACAATAAGATAATTATAGCAGCTACAACTTGCATAGTACTTACTACATGCTGCACTGTTCAGGTGCCTTAAATAGAGGTAAAGAAACTTGCCTAAGGTCACACAGCTAATAATTGGTGAACTGAAATATGAACCCAGGTTCTAAGCTCTTTGCTCTAAAGAACTATAATTTGACTGTAGAATGAAGATGAGAGAATATTCTTGAATTGAATTTTTATAAATAACTCATGGCCTGCATTTCCTGAAATATGTAAGTTATGTATACATTGTTGCTTTACCTTTTAAGCTTGCAGCTGCTGCCTCCACCTTCGTACACGCCTCTTATTATTGCAGCCTGTGGTAAGGGTCAGGCCTCTCATACAGGAAGGACCGATACTGGGCTCTCTATGGTCTGGGCCAGGTTCCCTGGTTTATCGATTTTGTCTTTCAAAAAGAGCTGTCAAAGAAATGTGGCCAGTTTTCGCAGCATGAAAACAATTCGAGGAAAAGACCTGGTGAACTGTCTGGGGACCATGCCTGAGATTTATCAATCTTCCAGAGGTGCTGTCGTGTGGAACCTTAAGAAGCATAAATGTAACAGAGACAGGCCTGGATGACAAGTCCCCTCTGGGCTGCACTGTGGCAGAACTCCAGATTAATAGGGTGGTTACGGAGAGTCAAGCTCCAAGATGGGCTGGCAGCCCTCTTGCGGCTTTGAGAGGTGGTCAGTGAGGTGGGGACAGGAGCAAAGAGCAGGCCAGCCATGTCAGCTTCAGTACTGAGGAGGACAGAGAGCTCCCTGCTATGGGTGAGGCTCTCCGAGGAATGGCGGGGGAAGCTGGACTCCTAATCTGAGAGCAGAGGGTTAAACACTTGACGAGGCCTGGCTTTGTGTGTGTATGTGTCTATGTTGAGGGAGAGAGAAAGAACAAAAAATAGGGTTGTTGAAACAAGCCCAAATTCGGCCAAGTTCTCCGCTGAACCCATAATCCCTCCATGATATTTTTTCCAGGCATAAGAGGAAAAATCATTTTCTAAGACTTTCCATTTCTGATTTTTTTGTGATTCTGGGCAGTCACTTGCATAAAATTTTTATTATACTTTTTTTTTATTTTTAAATCCTCAGTATGTTAACTTTCCTTATTTTAATGCTATTTAAATTTCTGGAAGTTATAGTTCTACTTTTCTTTTTGATATAAGGTGATTTTTTTGTTGGGGCAATATTTTACCATTTGGTTACTTAAAATGATTTTGTTGTTAGTATAAATCTTACCTTTATTTGAAAAATGTATATTTGTTCTTTGTCAAAGAACACTTTAAGGTTTTAATCCTTTTTCTGATTACGTGAGTTCTGTATTGCCATTGTAGGAAAAATTAAAAAATCCCAGAAAGTATCAAAAAGAAAATAAAACATAATCCAATGACTCAAAGAAGCACTGCTAACAATTTGTTATAGTCTTCCAGTTTTCCATGTATGTATGTATATATGCATTATACATGTGTATTTCTGTGTATAATAATGAATATGCTATATATACAGTTTTTACAGCTTGCCTTTTTCAGTGACCGAGATCATTATTTTTCCATGCTGAAAAATAATCTTGGAAAATATGATTTTAATAGCTACATATAATTTAATATTAGTCCATAATTTATATATTCTTACTTTTTGCAGTGTTGGGCATTTAGGTTGTTAGCAATCTTTCACTGTTAATAGTGCCACATTGAATGTCTTCATTTCCATGTTTTTATAAGGCTTAATAGTTTAGGTGAGAGATGATTAGGGGCTAGAGTCATAAAAATAACTCCTATTCATAAGCCCCTTCCACGTGAAAGGCTCTGGACCATTTATGCACCCCGAGAACAACCATGTGAGGTGAATAACATTTCCCCCCTCAAAGAAACAGTCTGGTGCCTACTGCTGGTAGGCCAAGGAGCTGGAATGGGAACCCCGGACTTTCTGAATCAAGCCCCAGCTCTTCGCCGCTCCTGTGTTCCAGCGTGGGCACCTATAAGAGAATGCTGAGACCAAACTATGAGAAGACTGTTGAAAGTTGTATGGGAAAAAGCTATTATGATTAAACAAAACCTGCCAATACTGGTGGATCTGAAATCAGAGCAGACCTGATTATACTGAAAACTATCATACAAGCCTCCCCTCCTCAGCTTCTGGCATTTTAAGTTTAAAAAATAAAGTATCGAGTGATTAGTCTAAGGCCACACAACTAATTATTCATAGCTGTGAGTGGGCCATAACACCTACAGTTGGTCTTCCATGTTCTATCCTTCCACTGTACTATACTCTACAGGAGGTCCTAATTCTTTATTCATAATGAGCTCAGATTATATCTTTAAAGGGGCTTCTCCCCAGGTTACCTAGTTTGAAATCATTCATTTTCTCCTGAAGTACAAGGGTGGTGGTGCTGTAGACTGGCTAGATTTTTTCCTGTCTGTGTGGCCTAGGCAACTTACTTAATTTCTCTGTGCCTCAGTTTCTTCTTCAGTAAAATGGAAAAAACAAAGGTATCTGCCACACGGGGATGTGAAGACAACTCTAGTGAGTGTATGTAGGCAAGGCTTCTAGAACAGTGCTTGGCGCATAGTGAATACTGGGTGCGTGTGAGAGGCTACTGTCTGAGGAACCAGGCATGGTGCCTTTGTCAGTTCCTTCCTTCAGCTAAGAATTTCAGGGACCTTGAAGGAATCATTTTTTGCCCCTAACAAAATTTATAGAAATTCTGTAAGGTCTTGAAATACACTTATAGTTGTCATCGAGAGTATATATTTAAAGAGAGTAATAAGATGAAAGTGTTTGTGAAAAAAGCTTTTAAAAGGTAAGAAAACTCCAAGTTCAAATATCTTTTTAAGCAGGCACTTCAAATGTCATTTCGAATGTGTTTCTTTTGTTTCCTGATATGAAAGTTGTTGAAAAAAAACCAAAACAGCACAACCTAATAGCATATCCAGACATTTCCTATTTGATTTCACCTACCAGTAATTTTCCACCTCTTATCATACTGAATTCAAATAGATGTTTTAAAAGTCTAGTTTCCCACTGTTTGAACCAGTTTGCTATTTTGGGCTCAAAAATAAAGAAGTAATATGGCCTAATTCTTGCCTTATGGTGAATTTATATTGTGAGATAAGATAATAGAAAATAAAGCTTCCATTAGAACGTCTCTATGCCTTCTTGAATGAAAACACTAGCAAAGAATAGTGGGGTGGGGATCAAGATGCACTTATTCTATCTTTGTCGGTCACTGGTGAAGTCATAATAAGACTAGTAATAGTGGTCAATGTGTGACATTGGCAGTCACAGGCCTGGATTTGAAACCTGGGTCCACAATGTGCAGATGAGTGACCTGGAATAGATCACTCCTACGTCTCCCAGCTCCGTTTTCCTGTAAAATAGAATACTTCCTCCTGTGAGCATTGAATGAGTTAATTAACATCTATGCAAGCATCTAACGCAAGGCTTCTGTGATTTTGCACCTTTTCGTCTGATGATGTTGTTCACCTGGGAAAGGAGAGCGATCACCAGAACTTAAGTCTTCAAACCAGAACTGTGTTCTAGGTTTGTTATTTTCTTGCAGTATCCAGCCAGGTGATATGACATAGGAATAGAGTGAAGTCTGTGAGATTAGTATTGGACTTTGGCAAAGATTATTGTCCCCACCCCCACATAAAAGGGCTTCATGATCTTAGGACTTCAGCAGGGTCCATACAGATTTTAAGCAGAGAAAACATTTTTCATTTCACAATCTTATAAATAGTTACCTAAAAACTGCTATCAGAAACCTTAGCTGTCAACCTGGAGGTGGATGACCAGAAGAACATGTTGGGGGAAAATAAAATTTGTGTGGAGAATAAAAGGGAGCATACAGGTAAATTTTGCAAACATAGCCTCCCTACCCCACCCCCACACTGTAATGAAGTTAGTGGCTTCATGAACATGAGGGGCCTGCTGGTCATGAAGTTGTGAGTTGTACAATCCCAGCAACCTCGGTCAGGGTCTAAGTCCCACCTGTTACTCCAGGTTTAATACAGGTTTCATGTCTGGGTTGTAGTTATGAGGTGTCGACACGCTCTTATGCTCTCTTATCTGATCATCGCCCCCATTGGAATCAATCATACCTGGCTGTCCCTCACTTGGACACCAGACCTTGGCCTCATTACCCTAGGCTTAGTGTTCTTCCTCTCTGAGAGGGATTTCCTTGGTCTCCTCCTTTTCTCAAAGCTCTTGATGACTCATACTAAAATAGTGGTGGAATTAGAATACCTTCTGAAAGCTTTTGCCTCCACCCCATGCTGTTTCTACTCACCTCCTGACCCCACTGACTTGCACAATCAGCCACCCTCTTCTCATTCTGGGAAGGACAGTTTTTCATTTTCATTTTTGTCCACTAAGCACCACAGGCCTTTTGGGCCTCAGATGTCGGCCATTCCCTTGTCCATCAGGGTGACAACTCCCTCCCTTGAGGGCCTGATTGAGCCCAGAATACAAGCAGAGAAATGGTTTACTCTTTACAAACTGATCCTGTGTGCTGCTGTTGGCCTCCCAGCCTGTTGGAGTGAGATCCAGAGCACCAGCCCATTTATTGAGTGATAGACTTTATCCAAGTTTTTCAAGGCTGGACTCTATCTCAGGGTACCGTGGAAGAGTGCTTTTGGGATATAGAATGCCCAGGGACCTGGGGGAATGCTTGGTTCTTTCCAGCAAGTAGTTAGGTAGCACCTGTTCCCTCCTGGGCTCTGTGCTGGGTCTGAAGGGAATATGAAGATGAATATGGGTGGGTACCAAGTGGGCAATGCTTACATTAAATGACATTTAAACATTTCAGATGGGCAGTTTTTGTTGTAGGGAATAGAAATGAACTTTAATCCAGTTATTTTCCCTCTAAAAGGAGTAGAAAGGAAACCAACAGTACAGGTTAATTAGGAATCAGGTTGTTTGTGGCATGCTAAAGTGAGCAGAGCTTCATTTATTCCAAATGAAAGGCCTTGTGCAGATGGAAATTTTGGATGTGTAGCTCCCCTGGGACCTCTATTTGGAAACAAAAAACTCATCTTATTTTTTTTCTAAAAGAATTTGAAGAATTTTCAAATGGCCATATAACAGATATGCTAAATATATTTAATATATATTTCAATAATAGTAGAAAATATATATATGTCAAGATACATATTCTATGAGCCACTAATTAAGTTTCTGTATACCAAAGTACATTTTTGTAAGTGTCTGAAGCATTCACTATTTTTCACTTTAATATCAAAACATTAAAATAATTCAGAAACAAAATATGTTAAGTAATTTAATGGTTCTACTTAACATTAATGCAACTGCTATAATGTATTTCCATTATTCTCTAGTGTGCTATAGTTGTATGATAGTTATTATTTTTGAAATGAGAGTTGAAAAAGACTATAGCTTTCTGAACATTGCAAATATACAAAACTTGATTGTAGATCAGACATTTTTATTCCATCTTATTTAAAAGAATGAAACATTTAAATCACTGTAATGATATGTCAAAACCATTAGTTGGCATTTTAAGAGTCGCTTAAAGAATGTATTTTAATTTGAAGCAAATGGAAACTAAATTAGAATTTATTTCCATCTTCTATCTTTTTTTTTACTATATTCAAAATAAAAAACTTTCTTATTTTAAATTCTAGTTTTGTTTGTGACTGTTAATAATGTAATTATTTAACAAATAGTTGGATCCCACTCTGTGTCTGGCACCAATCTAAATGCTAGCAGTGATAAATTGACATGAAGCCATGTCTTCAGGGAGCTCCCATTTATTATGTGTACTTTTATGCACTAGGTACCAGGATATGAGCTTTCTGTGCATGAGCTACTTTAATTCTTATATCAGCCCAAAGAAGAAGGCATTGTCTAAATTTAAGGAAGCTATGGCTTTAGTGTGGTTTGCAGTTGCAAGCCTTGTAAGTGACTGGCTAGATTTTCCAGTCCATCTCTGTTTATTCCAGTGCTAGTTTCATGGCCACTGCCACTGTTGAAAAACTCCTTTTGAATCATTGAGTTAGTGTCAATGAGGAACTGGCCTGGAACCATTTAAATCTGGCTTTAGGAACTTGGCTTAAAAATGGTGGTAGACTAGGGACTCTGGGTGATAATGATGTGACCAGTTTAACAAATGTACTACCCTGGTGGGAGATGTTGATATGGGGGAGGCTGTCCTTGTTTGGAGGCAGGGGGAACATGGGAAATCTCTGTACATCCCCCTTGATTTTGCTGTGAAACTGAAACTGCTCTAAAAAAATGAAAGTCTTTTTAAAAAATGGCACAGACACATAGAAGCAACCTCATCCATCAAGATGGGGATGCCAACCACATCCTGCGAGGAAGATTTAAAAGGATTATTTAACTAGGGGCAATGGGTAGAAGGTTCTGGGAGGCAAGTTCTAGGTCAATATAAGGGAGAGCCGTCCAATCTCCTCAGGAAGAATGGATTGCCTCATTAGTGGCAAGTGGTGACAGATATATCTGGGAGTTTGTACCTTTTGAGTACTTTCTTCTAATTCTCCCTGTTCTCTCCCCTCCTCCTCTGGTAACCACAAGTCTGATCTCTTTTTTCTTTTTCTTTGTTTTTTTTTTTTTATATTTCACATAAAACTGAGATCATACAGTATTTGCCTTTTTCTGTCTGATGTATTTCATTCTTAGCATAATGCCCTCAAGGTCCATCCATGTTGTTGCAAATGGCAGTATTTCCTCTTTTTTATGGCCGAATAGTAAATATTCCATTGTGTATATTTGTATACCATAACTTCTTTATCTATTTATCCATTGAAAGACCCTTAAGTTGTTTCCGTGTCCTTACTATTGTACTCAACACTACTGTGAACATGAGGGTACCGATATCTTTTTGAGTTAGTGTTTTTGTTTCCTTCAGATATATTCCCAGAAGTGGACTTGCTGGATCATAATCTATTTTTTTTTTTTAATTTTTGAGGATCCTCTATACTGTTTTCCATAGTGGCTGTACCAAATGAATTGTTTAATCAATATAATAGGTGATCCATTTTTGGGGTAGCAGTGGTGGTGGTGTAGCATAGATCACAGATGTGCAAAATACCTTTTTTGAGGAGAATATATGGAATGTTTTCAGAACCGAAAGACCAAGGTGGGTGTAACAATGAGAGTAAAAGGAGAATTGTATTAGAAAAAAATGGGGACAAATGGGGGCCAGAAATGGGAGTCTGCTGAACTGTATGAAGGATCCTAAGTGACATTGGAAACCATTTTAGCCTAGAGCAACACAGGGTAGAAGGATTATATCTATGATCTAAATGTGCACTCACATACACAATATTTTAAGGATCACGTGGGCCATGAAGAGAATAGATTTTAAAGTGCGGATAGAGAGGGGCAAGGGTGGATGGTAGTAGGTGGGTTCACAGACTATTAAAGTATTCCACGTGAATGACAGTGGGCAATGAGGAGATACTAGGGAGCTAACATCAGTAAGACTTGATGATAGATTGGATAATGTGGGTGAGGGAAAGGGGAGTATACAGGTGGAGGGTGATGCCATGTACTTATCCGGGGAACACTGAACATATGGAATTTGAGGTGCAGAGACAGCCACTCTGAGCTGGAGAGGTCAGAAGATGGAAGCTGGGGGAGGAAGAAATTGTCAGGGGAGCAAGAAAAGTGTTAGAAGAGGACTAGGGATGAGACAACTTGATACTGAATGCCTGGTGGAAGAGGACGACCAAGAAATGGGAGCCTAAGAAAGCAAGAGTGTTTCAAGACAGTGAAGTGGTCAAGACCAGATGGAAGATGAGGCCTGAGAAGAATAGCCTTCGATTCCCTGGCCTGGAGATCACTGGGGCTTTAGTGAGAGCACTTCATGTGTAACGATGTAGGCTGCAGTCAGCTAGAGGGCAAGGGACAGAGAGAGCGATTACAGATAGCTCTCCTGAGAAACTGGGTTATGAAGGGAGCAGAGAAGTGGGACAGTCACTCCAAGGAAGTGTGGAAGGGAAGTTTTGAAACATTTTTTAAAAAAATGTAGTAGACTTTTAGCCTATTTGCTGATTTATTTTAGAATTTCTTGTGAGGGAAATAAAAAAAAAAATGGAGTAATCTTTAAAAATTTCATCTTTGTTATTTTCAAATATTTTCTATCATGAACTCTGAAGAAATCCATGGCCAGTGTCTGACACAAGCGAGCCCTTGTGAAGGGACATTTTGAAGACCAATGTTTGTTTTTCTCTCCTTGAGATAAGATAAACACGCCATTAATACTACGTTTTGCCTTGTTATCTAAGAAGGGGAGGATGGTTCCAGATGGATATTATAGTATTAATATGAGCCAGTGATTTTGTTCTAGGGGCTTGAGGTTAGCTCACTTTACGTGCTGTGTGAACGTGAGAGCCTGTGTTCAGGATCTGATTTTCCTCTTTAATTGAGTTTCACATTAAATTTGGGAGCCTCGAGGACTATCATTCAGAACCATTTTCCCTCAGACTGATTTGCTTTTCTGGTCTGCAAATCTATGTCCTGTTTCATTTAAAACAAATATAAGTCTTTAATTAAGAAGGTTTTAAAGTCATGAGATTACAAAGTAATCTTGAATCCAATCCTCTGGAATTTTAACCAAATCACCCAATATCTGTAAGCTTAAAGAAGCCTTTCAGCTTTAAATTGAAATTGAATCACACGAGAAAATATTGCCTAGTCCTATCAAAACCTGTGTTAATTTCCTTCTTTGTTTTTACCCTTCCTTTCTTAAATAATCAATAAGCTTAATTTTCTACAGTAGTGATTCTCAACTTTAGTAACTGTGATAAGATATATTTCTTCCCATTAAATCGGTTGTAATGACACATTTGCATTCAAAATGAGAGGGAGTAAACACAGGCTGACTTTTATTTTCATAACATACAAGAGAATTTATTAGGGTGCTTCTGTGGATTACAGAGTACAATTTGGGAGTTAGATAATGGCCTAGAGATATGGAACTATTTCCTATATAGACAGGTGGTTCCCCAATACTGTCTGCTCCCTTCCCCTGAGTCTGGGCTTTTCCTTTTGATTGTTCTAGTGCTACATATCCATCAGGGACAAGGCAGTAACATTAGCTATAGATGTTAATAAATATTTTTCCCAGATTTATTGATATATAATTGACAAATAAAAATTGTATATATTTAAGATATACATATGTAAGTGCATTATTAATATATGTACGCATTGTAAAATGATAACGATAATCTAATTAACACATTCATCAATTCTGTTTCCACATAATCTTTTTTTTTTTTTTTTTTTGGTGAGAACTTATTTAAGATTTACTCTAAGCAAATTTCAAGTATACAGTACAGTATTATTAACCATAGCCATTATGCTGTACGTTAGATCTGTGGAACTTATCCATTCTGCATAACTGAAATTCAGTACCCTTTGACCAACAGCTCCCCACTTCCTCCACCCTCCAGCCCCTAGCAACCACGATTATACTCTCTGCTTCTATGAATTTGACTTTTTAAGATTCCGTATATAGGTGAGATCATGCAGTATTTGTCTTCTTTGTGCCTGGCTTATTTCATTCAGTATAATGTTCCCTAGGTTCTGGATGCAAATGAAATTTCATTGTCTGTGTATCTTGTGCTAATTATGCTTACTCAAGTTAAACAAAATCACAAGGCTTAGATGTGTGAAGACACAAATAGTAAATGCTGGTTTATCAATTTCCAATGAGAATGTGATATAACATTCTGTGATGGGCATATCATACCCAGATCTAAACAATCTAAGGGGAAGCCAAGTTAGAAGGTTAGCTGCATGTAGAGTCAACGTAAGGGAAGGATGTCAGTGGCCAGTCGTCAAGCCGTTGAACTAGTGTATCCCATTTCCACTGTAGCAACACAGCTAAGGCAAGAACCGGACCATGGTGTTTTCTGAATCAGTGGCTATGCTATTTTTCTAGCAATGCTACTACTATACATTTTATATGCAAAGAATTGAAGTGTTATCCTCATTTAGTAGATGAGGAAAGTGAGGCTCAGAGAGGTTGTGTAATTGTCCTAAAAGTTACACAGATAATAAGAGTCAGAATTAGAATTAGAGCTCATGTTTAATTTTGAAGGCTGTGTTTCTACTCGTTGTGCCATACCGTTAAGATTTGGATGACTCGCATATCTTCAGTGGCACAAACCACCTGCAAGGAACCTCAGTGCTGCAGCGCTAGATAGCCTTACAGTGAGCAGAGCATCTGGTTCACTTGGCTGAGAAAGGCTCCCTGGCTGCCACTGGGGGCCACATCTCTTCTAACTAGGGCTGTATAAAATTCTAGCCATCCACTGTGCCTGGAGTCTGGATAGAGTGAATGTGACAGCTGATAAATGATTTAAGGCAAATTATCTGGATGTAGGAATGGTATTTGGGAAGGAGTTGTGGAAATGAAATGAAGGAGAATTTTAATGGTCTCTCACCCAAGCTATGTGCTGTTTACTTTTAGAATTATCATGACTGATTAGTACAGTGCTCTGAAAAGCTGCAAAAACATCTAAAAAAAATCAGTGATCGCCTCAGTGCCCTTAATAGTCTTATGTCAGCAATTAGCATTAACAGTCTTTCATTAATCCGTCGGATTTCTGATGCTGCACATCCTAGAGCAGGAGATAATAGAGAATTCTCAGGATTAGCCACCGATGCATCACACTACAGTATGTCATTATAGCAGTGGTGTTGAGACAGCACATGGAAGCAGAAAAACGCTAGAGCAATAATTCTCTAAGAGCAGCAGTGCATTCCTCTACTTCATTCGATTCAGGGTGCTATGTAACATGCGCACATTACTAAGCAGTAGTCTGTATCACAACTTCTTATACTCCTTAGAGGTAAGTGGGCCTTTCAGTTGTTATATTAATAAGACCTTGTTAAAAAATAAGACATTTCAAGTGCCCCCTGGGAAGAGGAATAAGGGTTCAGATTGTGCAACCATTCCTTGCTAAAATGGGTTTTCTTTCACATATTCCATTACTATATTATCTAATTTTAGCAGTGGTCTCCCATTCTTGTTCTTCCCCTAATTTATCTTTGGTTGATTCTGTATTAGAATTATTTAACAAATGTTCCAAATCTTTTCTGGTTTCCTCAAGTCCCCAAATATCTTTTCCTCCCTTTGGTCCTATCATTCTGCCTTCTATTTGGCTTCTTCATTCTTGTCAACACTCTCATCTTTCTTCACTTCGCTCAGAATTCCTCATGTCACCCATTTGTTTCTGCAGCTCAGTCTTTATCCAAGCTGAAAGGGGAGTGTGTGGGAATTTGCTAGATCTTGTTTCAAATCCGACCTGCTCTGCATATCATCCTGGCAGAGTGACCAGCCACCACTCACCTAGAACTCTGGATTCTCCCATCCTTCTTTCCAAATGCTCCTGTATCTTTCTCATCTCAGTAAATGACAGTGCCTTTTGACTAGTTCTTAGGCCAAAGAACTTGGAGTCATCCTTGCTTTCTCTTTTTCTCACACTCACCATCAACCTGTTAGCAAATTTTGTTGATTCTACCTTCAGAATATTTCCAATCACCTTCTCTGCCATCATGTGGGTCTTGATTGGCATGATTCTTCTCAGGTGTTATTGCATCACTAATTGGCCTTCCTGCTTTCCACATTGCCCCATGATGGTCTATTTAGATACTTTCAACATATGAACAGATTATGGAACCTTCAATGGCTTACCTTTTCACTTAGTAAAATACAGGATCCTTGTCAAGGCCTCCAGGTGCTGCATGATCTGCCCCCAACACCTCTTGATTTCACTTCCCTTAATCCTTTCTTCCGTCACATGTCCCTACAGTACATCACAAACATCATACACTTCCTCCTTGAAGGCTTGTTCTTGCTGCTTTCCCTGGCTGGAATACACATCCCCAGTATCTCTTATGGCTTCCTTTATTTCCTTCAAGTCAAATGTCTCCTCACATTAAAATACCTACCTTTGTATTATACATTAAAATAACATATTTTCATTTTTATTATTTTTAATTTTTTAATTGTCTGTATTCTCCATAAGAATCTTCACTCCATAAAGAACAGGATTTTTTTCCCATTTTGTTCACCGCTACATCCATCCCCTCCTTCCCTCTCCTTGTTTCCCCTCTTCAATATGAGAAATGCAGACTTATGAAATAAAGTTCAAACTTCTTACCATAGCATCTGTCCTTCTCCACAATGCCCAGATCTCTGTTTAATGTAGGCTATGACAGTTAGTACCCTAGCTTACCTAACCCCTGGTTTGCCTTGACTGTGTCTTTGTTCCCATGGCTGTGAAGGTAGCACATAAGAAAAATTCTCTCTTCATTTTTACCTATTAAAGGCCTATTCCTTATCTTTAGTGTCCAACTCAATCGCCACCCTCAGAAAAATGTCTTAGATTCCTCCTAGTAAAACTATATTCTTCTATCCTCTGAATTTTGCTACTGCGTACATAGTAGCCAAAATCACATTTGGCTTCATATAAGTTATTTGTGAACACTTTTCTCTTTATCCTTGAAGGCTCCTTGATGATGGCTTTATTTTCATTTCATTTTTGATTATTGTATCCTTAGTTTTCACCTTGTATACTATGTTTGCCCAACTTACTTAGTGATCGAAATAGCTCTAAATTTGTATTTCAAATGGTCTCAATTATTATAGAAATTGTATGAATTAGTTACATGAACAAGAACATGCATATAATAAATCAGAATGTGTTATTTTAATATTAAATGTCTCTAAGATAATAAACAATGAATTATTAATGTACCACATAGGCGCACACTTATTTCATTTTTTGTTTTATAAATTGGTTACTAAATTGATCTTAATAAAGTCCTAATAGATTGCTTTTAAGATTTCAGAGGAAATAAATATTTTTACTTAACAAGAAATTATTAGCTAAAAAGAAAAAAAAACTTTAAAATTTGCACTGAGTCCTCTAAAATTTTTTCATGTATTTAGAATGTATGCTCCAAATGTATTTAGAATGAGTATTTCATGCATGTTAGGGTTTTAAATATTATTACAAAAGTTTAGAAACAGAAAAAAATGGACTTCTCTTCATTTTTAAATCAGCATTTATTTTATATACCCATATTTAAAGTTCTGATTTTAATGGCTATGGCAATTTTATAATGCAGGGCCCAAATCTCATTTTGTTCCTATTTATCTTCCCATCAGATAAGTAGTACTTCATGATTTAATGCACTAGTATTTTGTCTAAAGTGCTCAGTGCAGTACTCTGTGCTTAATACATAGTAAGCACTCAATAAATGTTAGCTTTTATTACTCATAAAGAAGTGACCTTCCCTTTTCAGACTCCTTCTTGGCATTCAGCGTATATTACCTATGTTATGCTTGTTTTTATATGTGTTTTCTAACTCTCACTATATTTTAAGATTGTAGATAATTTTGTACATTTTAGGAGATTAATAAATTATTTATTCACTGAATAAATAATGAATTTGTGAACATTCTTTTAAAATTTAAGTAGCTTTGATTATTTGATGTTCCATAACACTGAGCCCAAACATAGTGGAAACCCCTGAGCACAGACACATTAATGCCTAAATGATCCCAGAAAAGCCACTGGAGACAGGAGGAGCCCCTGGGGACTAACCAGAAGTCACATTGCCTGTCTACGGCTTCCTGGCTGAGGCAGTTTGACTAAATTAACAGGGGATATATTACAGTGTTCAGAGACCTCTAAGGCACTGTAAAACCCATAGAATGCCCACTTCAAGTGAATTTGATAGAGTTACCCATTTGGTTAAGATTAGTTACTCAGTTTATTTATGGTTAATGACTCACTTGGCTTCCATTTGTTAGAGAAAGGGAGGAAAAGCAATGGAGATTGTGCACAGCAAACAAGTGTATTTGTTTTTTGACTGTGTGGTCACAAAAAAGCCTTTCTAAAAGCATTTGCTTGGGTGCCTAACATTTAAGACAATAGTCGATCTTTGACACTTGGGACCTTGCTTGTAACATGTTCTATTTTCTATACTCATTAACCTTTGCAGGACTTGGAATACAGTAATCATTCAAGGAATATTTGGAGGGTTGGATGAGAAACTGGAGGCAACTGTATTCCAGGTAGAGGAGATAGCTCACTTGTTGGAATTGATGAACTTCTAAGCTTCATTTGGTTTTACCAAAGCTCTGTGTTTTCCTGAGGTTAAATCACTTTCGGATCAATGGATAGAATTGATTGTTACATCATCATTGTATCATTCCGTTTGCTTTCAAAACCAGGCTCTCTGTCATGATCATATTAATTTGTTTTATCTTCTTGATGATTCATAAATACTGTGTATCTCAGAATTGTGTCATTCTACTGGGTAGAATTGTGTCCCAGAATTGTGTCATTCTACTGGATAGTAGTAGGGCTTAATGGGCGTGTGCATCTTCTGGAGGTTCTTGCAGCCTCACAGAAGATGAGACTTGCTCACATCAGTCAGTACGGAAAATAGCTGTTACTTGCTGAGGGTAAAAGTTATATGTACAGCTGGGGAAATCCGAAGGATTTCAGAGAAGAAGTTTCATTTTGAACGAAGCGTTGAGGAAAACTTCGGATTTAAAGAAATAAACTAGAGATTTAGAGTAAGGATGTTACAGTAAAAGAAAGCAGCAGGCATGGTAATTAGAAATTACATGGTCATATCAATGAAGTTATGGTAATTAAAAGTTTAATTTATTCATACATCGGTATGTATCTAAGTAAAATGAAGTATTTTGTCAAATTTAAGATAAATTTGAATTTTCTCTTTTATTTCCTTCTGGTATAGGGCATTTCAGAATAAAGTTTTGTTATATTCAGGGTTTTTTTTTATTGTTGTTCTTTTATGGTTTTATTTCTTTAAAGTAGTGGGGCGCTTTATTATCAAAATAAAAACAAATATAATCACAATGTGCTCTCTTTTGAGGTTCTGTTAGACAGTGTCCCTAGTCAATGTAAGAAATTGGAAGATTACTCAGTAATAAGAACACAGTGCCTCTTTCTCATTGACATTGGAACCACCTCATTCAGTCAGTCAACCATATTCATTAAGCATCTACTATATGCCAGGCACCTACTATTTGTCAAGCACAGTTTAGTATCTTTAAATTGTACTTGCTTGACTTACTGTATGTTTTATATTTTCTCTCACTCCATTAAAATTTCTTTGGAGGATATAGTAGGTCCTTAATAATCATCAGATGAGTGCATATTGAAAAATTTCAAAAGGGAATTAGGGCATTGATGAGCAAGATGAACTTGTTGGAACTGCCATTACAATTTTGGAGTTGAGAACAAATATAAAGCACCTTTTTTTTTTTTATGTTCTAAGACAGTTACATTTATTTAACATATTCAGTATTTCATATTGTACAAATCCTTAGATTTTCTTTTTCACTGGTCCATTTCTATTACAAATACATCCAAAATACCATATAATAAAATTATTTACATTTCCAAATGAGAAGATTTCTTTTGTCCTCATTAGAACAGAATATGTTTACTATTTACTACTTTTGAAACTTTCCTGGTGTTTTGCATTAACTTAACAGATACTTCCATAGATGAATCCGGTCAGTGTCAAAATCTAATTTTGCATTTTGACTAACGATCTAATGGGGTTTTGGTAGTAAGTTAAGCACAAAGGACTTTTTCTTGGCTTTTGCTGGGAGAACAGATACTTAAAGTTCTTTATACACTTATTAATGTTAAAATGTCTTTAGCCCCTTTCAGCTCTTCTCTGATTTGAAGGTGAGCAAAAACCCATTCAGTCAATCAAACAGAAAACTTAAGATTGATTAGGTAAAGACTTACGTGGTACGTGACCTTTCTATCTTACCCCCAAAATGTCCTGTTCATTACATTTCCTGGAGTGACCCAGCAAAGTCAGATTAGTAGAAAGAGGTTCAGAATTAAATGTCTAATGAAAAGCATTATAAGAGGAAACTATTTTGGATTACAGAAATTGAAGGTTAATAATTTTGTGATTAGTTTGCTTTATTTTAAAATTTATGCTTCTTTATATTGTGTTCTAGGGCTCAAATTTTTGGAAATGGAGAAAAGGGCAGGGTAAGAGTACAATTAAAGTTTCAAATTCTGTTATAAAAAGGACCATCAATGTTTCTGCCTGCCCTGTGTTGTATAAAATTCTCAGTGGCTTATAATTTTTTAAAACACTGGTCTAATTACAGACTCTTGTGAGCATCCACTTTTTGTGCCTGCTCCACTCTTTTAATGATTATAAGATCATTTTTATTGGTTGAGATTGTAAGGTAGACTGTCTTCTGAGGCAAAATCATGAAGTATTGCATTACAGTGTTAAGTTATTTAAATTAGAATTGCAATTTTAATGCATTTGTTATTTGAGTATTATTAGGTTGATTCTTATGTTAATTTTAGATTTATTAACAGATGTGCTTGAGTCTGCCCATTATTAATTGTTCTCTTGATTTAGCATTAATTTTTATAGTTCAAAATGTAGATGTATTTTTTATGGTCTTTTAGAAAATGATTTTCTTTTGATTTAATCACTTGGTACAAAACATATTTCATTAATAACACTTCTAAATTTAATTAAATATTAAATTATTCCACAGACAATAATTATTATAAACTCTTTTCTTCAGTGGAAAAGTTGATCTTCTTAAATAAACTTAACAGTGTTTGTTTCTCTAAATCTGTAGTATTTTACCTTGTAAGTTTTCTTGGTTTCCAGATGATACAATTAAATTAGGTGTCTCATTTCTACTTTTAAAACACTTTTTTTTCTGATTTGATCGCTTTGTATTATTCCAAATGCCTTTTCTTTATTATATGTTGAGCAAGCGAATATTAATCTTATGTTAAAGAGCATGCAATTTCTTGCTGTTTCTATTGACTCTTTTTCTATGAACAAACAGAATGTCTTTACATTTGTTTTATTTTTCAGTTGAATATATCTGTGCTTGAAAACTTACCCTGAGAATGCTGCCACATTTTAGTAAGTAGATTAGTAACATAGGCAGCAAATTTGTTATCCTGCTTTATTTTACTTGTAACCAGATACAGGTTCCTAAGTCATTCAAAGGAAGTGAATAACTTGTCTTTTCCAGATAATTTATTTGGTGGGAATAGTTGGAGGGAGAGGTAGGCTATAGTTAAAAATGAATGTTGGAATGGAAGAATAATTGGCAGTGACAGATATTGACCTAAAAAAGGAGAATGATTCTTACAATGAGTGTCCTATATCTTAAAAGGTCAAGAAAAATGTTATATGCTCTATATTTTATTATGTTGATAATTAGCATTTGGAGTCTCTCTGCTGCACCAGTACAGATAGGCAGTTTGAAAACCAGAACTCACTGCAGAAAACATTATGCCATTCCAAATTATCTGACAGTTACACAATTTGAAACAAATAATTATATGGAAGGAGCTTTAGAGATTAACTTCCATCTGAGAGGAATTTTATGATGAGAAAAACTGAGGTGCAAGGAAGATTACATTTCAGAGATTGTTGTGAATTAGTCAGGATGCTTTCAGTTGCAAGTGGCAGCTTCCCCAACTGAATCTAGTTGAAGCAAACTAAAAAAAAAAAATAGTATTGAAGTATTGCCAGGACACGTTCCTCCATCTCTTGGCATAGTTCTTTTATCAATGTTTCCTATACCAGGAACCTGAGACAATTATGAATTTTTTTAATAGTGAAGATGGAGCCTATTCCAGATTTGTGATCCCATTAAGAAAGGAATGCACATTTTTCCTGTATACCATAGCTGTATTTAAAAAATCAAGGAATAATTTGATTTTCCTGCCTTGGGTCATATGCAGATCTCCCAGCCAATTGCTGTGGCTAGGGGTTGGGTTTCATAATTTTAGGTCATGTCGCCTTATGTGAGGATATGATGGGGGAAGGACATGTTATGGCAGCTTCACTAGAACCACCTGGAAGGGGTGAAGCCAGTCTCTGGAAAAGCAAACCCTCCTAAGTATAGTGGTAGAATTGATCATGGAGTCTCACCTTTAGACTCCCAAGCTAATATCGTTTTCACCAAACCCTTAATACTTTGTGGGATGGATGGATTAATTAGGAGGGTGCCTAACTCTTAGTTGAGATTTTTCTCACTTTAGGGTGCCCAAATTTTGGGTTACAAAGCCTTGACTTGAAGCCAATAAAAGCTTATAGCTACAGTTTTTTGGAGGTTGGGCTTTTATAAAACAAATTCAGTGTCAGTAATATGATAAACATAGATCAGAATGAAGTATGAACCTGCTAAAAAAGTTAGAAAAATTTTTTTTTTAATGAGAGTGAAAATAACTTCTGAGAGCATGCAAATTGTGATCTGTTCAATACGTAGGTCCCTTCATCCTTTCCTCCTCCGTCCCAGAACAAACCTGGCCTTGGCCCTTTGCATTTTTCGTGGGGCTGCTAGTCCTGGCCCTTTTGCGGAACACATCCCCACGTGTTCCAGCCAACCCAGGCTTTCCTTGTCAAGGAACTCTTCATTGTCTGCTGAGCCACTTTCTGTTCATTTCAGTTAGATGCTCCCATTACCTTCACTAGATTTCAAGTTCTTTGAGAGCAGGGCCCATACTGAGTTTTCTTTATTCCTTATTTTTTCAAGTACAGTGCTGAGTATGTAGTAGGAGCTTCATGAATGTGTAATGTGTTTTTTATTTGCTCTTGGAAGCATATTTTACCTTCAAAGGCCTCCAGTAGGCTTAATTATATTTAAATAGTTTTTCATTTCCTTAGTTATAGCAAAGTTCCTATACTATTAAACCACAATAAAGTATGAATAATGAAAGAGAGAGGTTGCCTGAAGTATGTTTCACCTCATTATATTTGATTTGTCCAATTAATAAATTAGTATGTGTATCTATGTATATATGTGTATTTACATTTTACATTTGATTTTTCCTAATTATCTTTGGTGACTTGTTATAAATATGATCAGAAATACACCATAGTCTCAAGAAGGAAATGAAGAAACAAGAAAAGACGTAGTTAATAAAAAATTGTGAATTATTATATCAAGATATGATTGCTATCATCTAACAACAGAATGTTTAAGTTCTCTCAATAACATGTATACATTTTCCAGATATTAATAACAGAAATGTATATACTTTAATCATACCCATTATATAAAACCAGAGGGATAGCATGAATCCCAAGAAGAGGGTAATTATAAAATTGTACTTTTGTATCTGATGGATAACTATAATCACTAAGCTTTCTTACAGGATTTGAGAACACAGGGATTAATCAAAGACAATTTTAAAATGAAAGACTTTTACTAATACACATTAATTTGTTAGGATCAGAGAATAGGGCAGTAAAGAATAGGTGAAAATTTTACCAAATACTTAATTTAGGTCTAGCACTGTGCTTTACATGTATTGTAATTAATCTTCCTTTCCAACCATGAGGTGTATACTATTGCAATTAATAGTCCACTTTACAGATAAGGAAACTGAGGGCTTGAAAGGTTAGTAAATAATGTAAGATGGGTCCTGGTTTGACCCTATACCCTTGGATGCTGTGAGGGATGTGGAGAACACGTTGAGGAATACTGCCAACATAGGGTGCATATGGAAGGGCAGACATCTGACTTTCCAACCACATGTTCTGCTTGCATCCATGGCAGACATTGCTCCAAGTATCTTAGGATCTAAAAGCAAGTACAGCAGTCCTCCTTACATGCAATTTCATTTTCCACAGTTTCAGTTACCTGTGGTCAAATGTGGCCTGAAAATATTAAATGGAAAATTTCAAAAAGAAAAAATTCATAAGTTTTAAGTTATGTACCATTTTGAGTAGCATGTTGAAATTTCTCACTGTCTTGCCTCATGCCTCCTGGGACATGAATCATCCATTTGTCTAGCTCTCCATACTGTGTATGCTCCCTGCCCTTTAGTCACTTAGTAGCTACCTCAGTTATTCTATTGACTGAGGTTGTATCATAATACTTGTATTCAAGTTACCCTTATTTTACTTATCATGGCCTCCAAGCAAGAGTATGCTGCTGGATCTGCCAAAGTGCTGGAAGCCTTAAAGTGCTTTCTTTGAATGAAAGGGTATGTATGAATAGGGGGAAAAAACAGTATATGTAGGGTTCGGCACTATCTGTGGTTTCAGGCATCCACTGGGGGTCTTGTATAGCCCATGAATCGGGGGACTACTATAGCTACACTAGGCTATTGGCTCATGGTTCTATGAAGAAAAGAAAATTGGGCATTTGTTTCTGAGAAAAAATTGAATCAAAATAGAGAGTGCCCTTAAATGTTATCGAGGTTCGAGAAGTGTTTTAGGTAAGAAGAGTTTCCAGTTTTTTCCTAAGAAATGTTCCACAGCATTGTGCCCTGGGAGGAACGGAATATACATTAGCCTCCTTCCAGAGAACTATTTGCTCTCTTTAAGAGATGAGATCTGGTCTCAAAAGTTGGGCAGATTTCACATCTGATTTTTCTCTTGTTACAATTTTCTACCCTAATCCTAAACCCCTTGGAGGTTTTATTACATTGGTTGGTGGCATTAGCTTGTCAACAGCTGGATGAGACAGAAGTTAGAAAATGGACTTTTGAGGTCAAGGAGCTAAGCGACTAGAAGAACCAATTTGTCAACTTAAATCATCTTGGGGATGGAAAAAATTATCCCACCACGTGGGATATTAAAGACTGCAATGAACCCCTGTTTTGTTTTTTCTCTTTTTCCAATTTGATCATGTCCAGAATATAGAAAGTTTAAGTGTTGACTTTATTTGTGAGAAGCTGTGATAATGTTTATGTAGTTGTTTGGTATGCTTATTTGATCATAAATCACAAAAATTGTGGTGAGATTTTTATCCTTCTGGCTTAATTACCTGCAACCACTTCAACCTGAAAAGATTTGAAAGGTAAAGCGTCCTGAGACTATAGTAATAACCTCTCATTATTTTATTACTTAAAAAAGTTTTTAAATCCTTATGTTATCTTTTAATAACAATATTGTAATCAATTTTCTATATTTATGGCTTGATACCATATGAACTTCAGTTGCTGGTTTTATAAAACATACTTTCTCACAATATTTAGTGTAGTTTATAAAATTTAAATATAGCCTTCTTTTATGCTCTGTTACAAGAATGAAGACGTAAGATTCCTTTATGAAACCATGAGATAGAGGTGTTCACAATAGCGAAAGCACATGTCCCTCATGAGTATTAGCTGGGTGCTCACTTTCAATTATTTGTGCTTTGTTTTTTCCTCGTATATTTTTTTTTACGAAACAAAACTTTATATACTGACATGGCATGAAACAAAAGCCATCATTGGAAACTTTGTTTTTTAACAAGGCTCAGAACTACATTTCTTTATTTTCAGTGTGAATCCATGTTTTTTAGGTTATTTCAATAACCTGTGAAATCCAAATGACATTCTTTAAATAGTAAAGCAAATATGCAATTTAAAGTAACCTGGGCTTCTTTTTAGTAGCACAAAGAAAAGTTGTCATTTTCACTAGATTATCTTTTTTTTCATTGTATCTGTACATATAAACACAATTCATGAAATGATCCTCCATTGATTAATTTCAAAATAATCTATTAAAACAATTTAATATCAATGAAATCAATTTAAAAAAGTTAAAAGGCAAGAAAACTTGTAATGATCCGGCAGCACATATTTAAACATAATAATTCTGTAGGAATTTGTTTTCAAACAAATTTCTTGTATAATTATCATAATAAGAATGTTTTTTCTCTTAAAACTGGCTTATTAACTGAAATATCACGAATATTTTAGACTGATGGTTTCCACTTACTAAAGATGCTGGGAGATTAATTCTTGCAAAATGAGGAATGATTTTTAAAAAATATATAATATTCTTTGTGTTTATAAATTTGTTGCATACTGTATCATCATTTCTTAGGGTGAAGGACATATATTTATTTTATTTTCGAATCAAGAAATCTTTATATATGTGGAAATATTTTTAACTAACACAGTTGACCAACCAATACTCTCCATTACTTCTGTAAAACATGTTAATTAACGTCCACCCAATGCTAAACACAGTAGAACTGTATGTCTAGAAGAGTCAGTCATATATGTTCTCAACCCTGTTTATACTGATCATATTTGTAATTTAATTAATTTACAAAATTATCTCCTCAAGAAAATTGGTGAAAATGAAGGGATAGAAAGAGTTGTGCTATAAAAACTTAGACGAATCTTTGAAAAGACTAAAGGTGAGCTGCTTTATGGGGGGAAAATGTTATAACACTAAGGTAAACAAGCCAGCTGAAAAAAAATGAGAAAAGAATTAAAAGAAACCTTAAACAGCAAAGCTGAGCATAAATGCTTGAAGTTTATTCAAGACAGATGAGTGGGAACTCTAATCAGCAGAACTGTTACTCTAAGACTTTAGCAAGACATTAGTGAATGACATACACTTTTATCACTTAAATTCAAAATAAATTATTTCATTTATTTACTATTTTTTAATTCTCATTTTGAAACTTCTTTCCAACTAACTAAAAAATTAATTATTCCTTATAGTTAAATAATGCTTTCTGCTTTAATGATTATTATTAAATATTCAATATATGTTTACTTCAAAGATTTTATTCCAGTTTATATGTCTATGCAAAACTTGTCAGCTGTTTCAAACAGATATGTATCTTCTGTCATATTAAAGTAAATAGAAAAAGGATTTGTTTCTCCCTAAAACTCTTCAAAAATTTGTATGATTAAACTTTGGAGTAGTTTTACAGAAATGTTATGTTTTTAGGTGAAACTCAGCAAATATTTAAGTAAATGTTAAATATTTAATTGAAATAAAAGCCAGTTTTTAAATCAATTATGTAAAATCTAATTTTAAAGAACCCACCTCATTTGAAAATATTTATTAGAGAAATAGTTCAATATCAAGTACATTTGCATGCCTGTGATTTAGTCATGTTTCAGTTCTACTTGTATAACCATTTCAACAATTTCAGGAAAATTCTTAATGTTTAGAAATGAAATTGACTCATGATGCACCTGTTTTATCAAAATGGTAAGCTGAGGTTTTCTTTTGTTTGGATCGCTTCTAATCATGAAAAAATAAAAGACATTTTGAGAAGTGTATAGAAATAAAACTTAAAGCTATTTTAGTGATTAGAATGTTGCAATGAATCTTGGTTGTTGCAAAGCATTATAAGCACAAATGCTAGCATAAACTAGCATAAACTATACAGTCTCAAAGGCAATATTTGCTTGGGTTGTCTTCTCTGCCACTATGGAATGCTGTTCATTTTGGCTGTCAGACCAGTAATAATTCAATATACAATGCAGATAAAGACCAGCGCATGGTGCTATTCTCTTCTGGATTTATAATGCCTGCAGAAATTAAAAGAAAAAGTCCATCTGGTGAGTGACATTGTAGAGAACTAGACTGTTTAACTATGGGCAATGTTTCCTTTACGAATTTGCTAAGATCCAGAGTCTGGTCTTTGGTCTTTGAAGAAGCAGAAGCCAGGATTGGTCAGCTCACCAGGTTTGGCTCTCTCAAATGAGAGTCATTTTGGAATTTTATTACTATAATGAGAAAATAAGACAGACTTAAAGGAACTGCACACCCACAACCTTTAGCCATTGTAGCCTTTCGTTGTTGGCAAGCTCTAGGGGATCCCATTATAATCACACTGTTATTAGTGGGCCTGGAAGCAGGGAATGGAATGTACTGGAAGATTTTGGTGTCTTTTGTAAACATAATGCCCAGATTTTAAATGTGGGTCGTGTCCCGGCCTGGGTCCTGCACATACTGATCAGCAGCCCTGTCCTTATAGAGCTTACAGCCTTGGGGGTAGGCATCTTAAACACATCCTGAGGATCTGTTCCCTGGGCTGGGGGATCAAACCAGGTCCTTGAGGACTTGACACTCATCTGAGACTAGAAGGAATAGAAGGGTTATTCATGTGGAAGGAGGGTCTAAGAGTATGGTGAGGAAAGAACCACTGTGTGCAGAGACCTTGAGGTGAGGAAAAGCAGATTTCCGAGGAAAGGGGAGAAGACCATTGCCCAGAGTAAAGTGAGGAAGGGGAGGGCACGTGGTGGGAGAGAGGCAAGTCAGCATCCACTGCCTGCCCAGATGTCCCTGCACCCAACCTTACTGCTTGCTTGGTACCCTGCTTCCTTCTCAGCCACTCCGTGTGCCCAACTGAGGGCCACTGTCCTCCTGTTGTTGCCTTTTCTTAGAGAGGGTTCAAATCTGACATGTTGGTGTCCAGAGTTATCAGTGATAGGTCTTTGTCTTCACTTTAGATCCTTTTCTGCATAGAACATGGCTGTGAGTTAGTGGGAGTTTGAACCGGGAGGCATGTCTCAGCGGTTCTTTCATGGTAACAGTTCTTGGTACCATGGGAGTTTGAACCGGGAGGCATGTCTCAGCGGTTCTTTCATGGTACGAAGAACTGTCTCTCCATCTGGAGAGGCAAAGGGAATTGCCATTTCTTCATTCTTCAGCCTCCATATAGGATCTTTGTTTTTTTATGCAAGTAGATTTCTGATTGGCTGCCCCTCTAATCCACATTAAAATCTTGTTGGTGGGCAGAAGCATGGCTTTGATTGCAACTGGGATCCTTGTTAGGATGGCCTCATGCATCCTTTGCTAGAGTAGGACACACCTGTGCTCCCCAGTGGACCAAGTGCAGCCAGGGACTGGGGTATTGTCAGACCCTCTCTGGCCTTGAAAGACATTGTCAGGATTGGCCTTGAGGATCTCCATGGATGACAAGGTGAAAACAATGGATCAACATGGTCTTTCCTTTGATGTGTTTCTTTTAAAGGTTACTTTTTAATCTATTGTGTTGAATTGGGAAGGTTTTGACTTTCAGGTGGCAGCCTTATTTGCCACACCGCCCAGTTCTCAGGCTTCCCTTCTCTATTTGCAGGGTTGTATCTTGCTCAGGCCTTCATCCTCCCTTTGCTGACTAATTATAGTATCTTCCTGATTTTCCAGTCCTTTCTTCAAATATAAATCTGACCATGTATTACTTTCTTTATAAACTTCAGTGGCTTCTTACTGCTCAGAAAATAAAGGCACATTTTCTTTGCCTAGAAGCCTTCCAAAAGCAGTATTAACATTTATTGGGATTTAAACATACTTAGAGTTATGTACTAGCATTTCTGTTTATTAGCTGTGGGTCAGTTTCCTAACTTCTTTAGATCATTTTTCTAATCTGTAAAATGGGGAGTTCAAAATCGTTTCAGGGTTGTTGTAAAGTTTATATAACATAGTGAGTAAAAACCACTGTTCACTACAATATTTGGGGTAAATGTACATTTTCTTCTATTTTTTCTTCACTCAGGGCTCTTCCAGTCTTGCCACCTTGTTGTGTTTCTAACTTCATCTCCCAGGAAAGGCACTTGGCCCTCACACCGTACGTGAATTAACTGGAGACTTTTGCATGTGTTTGTTTTTCATTAATTGGCCTTCTGTTTCATTATGCCAACCTCTCTGCTGAATGCCTTCCTCTGCACCCCACCCCATAATGTGCTGAAATCTTACTTTTCCTCCAAGGGCCAGCCCACAAGTCTTCCCTGCCTCACCGGAGCAGGACTACCAGCTCCTTCAGTGCTGTGCCCAGAGCACTTCGTTCATGATTCTAGGCTGACACTGGCTCCTTACTTATACTCTGACAGTTATTTGCATGTTCTTGATAGATTGCGAGCCCTTTCAGTGGACTTGTGTTTATTCTTGCTTCCTCTAAGTTGGAATGTTTTGGAAAGGTCTCTGTTTGTTTATTCTTAGGAGAATGGGGGGCATCCTAGAAGAGAACAATGGTACAGATGGAGAAGAAATGGGTTTCTGTTTGTCTTTTAAGATGTTATCTCTAGCATTTTTGTCCTTTCTATCTTTTGTTATGTATCATGAGCACTTTCTGAGGCCACTGGCAAGCCATTTTTTAAAATCTTAAGCAGTTTGGTCATGAGATAAGTTATGGTGAAATCAGAGTGGGTGAAATAAATTTAGGGTGCTGTTTTCTTATATATTAAGAGAAATACTTTTAAATTAGAAATGATTTTAAGATGCACATTAAGGATAAAGATTTGTCCATAAAGCAGCCAAGCAAAACTCTGATAAAATGTGCATCATAAGTCTCCTGTCATGTACAAGAATTCTATTGAAAAACAATCTCGTTGGGTAAATTCAGATTATTTCTCTAATGTATCAAAATAAAATTTGGTTTAAAAAATCTTGAGTTACATTTTTGTGTTATTTCTCACTATTATACTGATAGTTCTGGGCTTCTACCTTACTTGTAAAAGTTAGAGGGAGTAAATGAGTAGGTAAATTACCAGTACTCATAGGCAACATTCTGTATAAAGGTTCATTCTAGATAAAGGATGTATTTCATGGACAGTGAAAGGATATATGTGAACCCCTGATGATATAGACTTCTATAAGATGTTTGAATTTTTAGTTCTATTTTGATTTTAGCTTTATAAAGAAATATGATATAGTCAGAAGTGCCCTGGGTTTGTAAGGCTGCTTGGGTGTGTCCTGGCCAGGCTCCTAGCCACCTCTTTTTGAGCCTATCTCTTAAATTAGAATCTGTCCAGTGGTGTTTAGGATATTTGCTTCATTGACTTCAAAAGGTGGTTGAGGTTGTCATATAGAATAGATCAGTGGTTCTCAAACTTTTCCTTGGAAGGCTTGTTAAAACACAGGTAGGTCCCTGGACCCCTTTGAAAAGTCGAGGTGGGGGCTTAATTTGTATTTCTAACAGGGCCTCAGATGATGCTGATTCTGCTTATCTGTGGAGTACCATTGGTATAGATAGGCATATTGACATGTTTTATAAGCTAAGTTTCTATGATCTTCTTAGAATAAAAGGTGGATTTTAATCTTTATAAATTAGCCCTATACTTTTTTTATGAATAAAAAGATAAAAAGTGTTTAAAATAAATCATTCCAGTAATATCTGAAGCCAATGATTGCTTTGCTTGATGGAATTCTTAATGAAAAAACTTCTTGTTTGTGTATTTTGTCTCTTGTTGAAACAGCATAAAAGTTTCCCCAAACCATAATTTATTGTGTTTTTCTTGGCAAGAAAACTAAAAATTTTATAGAAAGTTCAGATATCTTGGTTTAAAAATATTTAATTCTCGGATTAAAGATTCTTAAAAGTTTTTCTGAATTCGGTGCCAACCTATCCATGATCAACCAATACACTCTTATTACTAGAAGGAATACTCTTTGTAATAGTATCACAGTGATATGGAGATTCATGATCCAGATTGGACTAACACACCTGACAGTATCCCATTTTATTCATTCAACATTTGAAGCAGAAAAAGTTGAAGGAACATAGTAAAAAACCACATGAGTCTTTTCAACAAGTAGTGCTGGAACAAGTGGACATCCACATGCCAAATAATGAATCTAGACATTAGATTTACAAAAATTAACTCAAGGTTAAACAGACCTAGATGTAAAATGCAAAACTATAAAACTGCTGGAAGATACCATAGTAGAAAATTAGGTGACCTTGGGTTAGGCGATACCTTTTCATTTTCAATACTAAAGCATGATCCATGAAAGAAAAATTGATAAGTTGGACTTCTTTAAAGTTAAAAACTTACGCAAAAAAAAATTCTTAAAATAATTGAAAGACAAGCCACAGATTAGGGGAAAATAAATGCAAACATATCTGATAAAGGACCAATATCCAAAATATTCAAAGAACTCTTAAAACTCAATAATAGTAAAACAAACAATTCAATTAAAAGTGGGCAAAAGTTCTAAATAGATACCTCACCATGGAAGACATAAAGATGGCAAATAAGCATGTGAAAAGATGCTTGCACAGTACAATATATAATTAAGGAACTGCAAATTAAAACAGCAGAGGTGCCATCATATACCTATTAGAATGACTCAAATCCAAAATACCGACAACACCAAAGGCTGTCAAGGGTATGGAGCAACTGGAACTCATACATTGCTGGTAGGAATGCAAAATAGTACAGCCAGTGTGGAAGTCAGCCTGGGATTTCCTACAAAGCTAAACAGGAACATATATTGATAAACATATATTGATGAATAATCATTAAGAAGCTTTTGGAGGTGCTCTTGTGCTTTTCTGGGGGCTCCATCTGGTTACCTGTCTTTCTTTTCAGGGAGGGTTGGTGGTACTTCGTATTTCCTTTTCTCCGAGAGAACTGGGAAACATTTTCCTTGTTTTCCTGTTTCCTTATTCATGGAGGGGATTCGTTTGTCCAAATATTTCTCTCTTCTCTGAAAACTTAAAACTTACTCTTTTCTTGAGGGGAATAGTCAGCTTGTAGTAGCAACATCTTTATCTCGTAGAGCATTTTGTAGTCTTATTTTCATTGGCTTTCCCCACTTTTCACTACTCAAAGGCAAATGTGGACTGTAGGAGGCAGAGATTTCCCTTCCATTTCCCTTTGGAATCTATCTGCTTCTTATAAGCAACACATTTTCAGATGTGGGTAACCCTTTTTGCTAAAATTTGGATTCTTAATTGAACAAAAGTTTGAGAGGAGATAGCTGGATTCCTGTCTATCTACTTTTCCTTTAAAAGATGCTTAAAATCACCATACTTACCCTCCGATTTTAGCATTTGCCAAATTGCGGGCAGGGTTTGAAGGCCAGGAGTCCCTGCGTGTTGCTATTTTTGGATCTCCCAATGACAGCAGCCAGATTATAGAGAAGCCCATAAAATGACAGTGTAGGGCAGGCTTGCTATTGCCGTAGGCAGTCAGAGGCGGCTGGCCTTTCTAGCCTCCTGGCTTAGGACATTCATTCCTCCTGAGGTGGCTTGTCCTTTCTGATGATAGATTGAGGGAGACAGGCAGCACATGGGCAGACAAACACCCTGTCCAGGCATTTGGTGCCATTTAACAGTTTCCTGCTGCTCCTGACATTTTCATTTCCCTCCTTCACCTCGCTCATCACTAACTGTTTGCATCTTTTTCTCTTTACACCACAGTAATACAAAATGACAGACTACACATACAAGCTCCATTACTCATTTCATATGCTTTATTCTAGTCGAATTACACAGTAGGTTTTACATGAGCCGAGCCATGAAAGGGGCATTAGGATTTTAATTGTAAACCCTGGCCTTGTGCAGGGCATCATTCGAGAGGGACTGAAATTTTCATGAAGTGCTACTGCTGGAAAAGCAGTGGTAAAATGAAAGGTGTTTCATTTATGATTTACTCTTGTTAGCTTGGGCTTGACTTGTTTATCAGGAAGCCTCCTTCCCAGGCAAAAACAATGAGGATTTTTAGTCCCATTCCTTTGGGAAGAGTACCCTGATGTGTGCTATTCATTGTTGAGTGCTGTTTTGGGCTGTAGGGTGATTTGTAGCTACACAGAATTTGCCAGAACAATCCCTAGGAGGTCTGAGAATCTATTTAAAACCTTAAGACCTCCTAAAAAAAGTAGCTTCCTTTCATAAATATATACACTTAAAAAGTGAACAAGTTTACTGCAGAGGATAGCAGAATGCTCAGTGATTGATACAGACGTTTTTCAAGGATTTCAGCTTCAGACTTGGATTTAATCAACTGGCCTCTCTACTTCCTTATTTCCAACATATGTAACCTCCAGTCACATCAGGGATTGTACCCTCAGGCTGTTTATTCTATTTTGAGTGCTTGATTTCTCCTCCTTGTAAAGAATTTTGTTGGTAGGATCGAAGGTGGGACCTGAAGCATGACATGACCTACAGAGAAAGAATAGCACATAGTGTCTTATTTATTTATAGTAAGTGCTCAGTTTAATATTTGGTTGATTTAGTAAACAGCTGAGTGCATGAGAATGTGCTGTTCATGTCACATGAAGTTTTTCTGGTAAATTGACTGAATGGTAAATGTTAACCGAACTGAATCTTTTTTCTCTTTTGGCTGCCCTGCTTCGTTTTCCAGGAGTGCTTTTGTGTTGGTCACCTCTCTGGCCTTATCTCCTTCACTTCTCCTTATTCTCTATGCTCCAGTCGCACTGATGACACTTCCAGTGTAGTTTCTGCCTCAGAGCCTTTGTACTTCCTGTCCGTCTGCTTGGAGCTCTGCCCACAGTTCTTTAGATGGCCGGTTTTTGCACATCCAAATCTCTACCTAAATGGCGACTGTTTGCTAATGAGGTCTTATTTGATGACCTTATATAAAATCATAAGTACAGCACACACACACACACACACCATATCCCCTACCCCTGCTTTACTTTTTTCCACAGACTCTTCTCCATATTACCTACTAAATTTTTGTTTGTCTCCTACTATAATGCGAATCTGTGAATCCACAAATTTCTTTCTCTGTCTTCCCTCTTCTGAATTCACTTCTGTATTCCCAGTCTCTAGAACAATGCTTGGCACTTAGGAAATTAATAAATATTTATTGAATAAGTGAATACACAGGATCCATTCCTGACTACCCTATCCACAGCATCACCTTCCCTACTATGATTCATTTTCTATGTAAGCCCTTATGTTCAATTTGAAGTTATCTTGTTCATTTATTTGTTTCCTTAATCCTCACCTGTTTCTCTTTTCTCTAAGTAAAAAGAAAGCTCCAACTGAGGAAGGGCCTTATTTACTTTTCTTAACTGACATTCTAAAACCTACGACAGTGCTTGGTAGATAGTAGATCCTCAGTAAATAGCAGGGTTGTACAGGGTCAGGCAGAATTCTTAAGCACAATGCTTAGAATCTAAGCCTTAGATCATTTTCTCCAAACACCTGGAGAAGACCTAACCTCACCAGATACAGGACTTGACAGCCTGAACACAGTCCCCCACTCAAGGGGAGACCGCTGGCTTTTCTGAGACCATAAGAGATACACTTTGTAACATACCTAGTCAATTTAATGGCTGGATGAATCACTGGGGCAACAGGGCGAATATGTTCAGGAGAACAGGACAGTCTTTGAACAAGGCAGAGGGATGGAAAGGCAAAGTGAAAGAAAGATCTGTTCAAGAAACCATTGATGCATTGGCAACAGAATTTTATTTTTAAAGAGTTTTTTTTTTTTTCATGAAAAATGACATTTAACATTCATCTTCATTTAGTTTTCTGACACTCAGAATATTCATAATGCCAACTAATAGGCCAACGATGTGGCTTTCATAAGCTCCCATTGCAGATGTGGTGCAGTTTCTGAATTCCATTAGCAGAAAAGAAGATCTGAGATTGGCAGTTGGTTCTGTCTCTTGCATCAGCTGCATCTGTGGGCCATTTACACTGCTTATGTGGGATTTTTGCCAGTGAGTTTGCTGCTCTAAAGATCTTGGCCTTGACTGAGTTCCCAGTAGGGAAAGGTTGGGAAGAGTCCTTGGGAAGGCAGTGACAATGAATGTACCAAGAAGAGAGAGAAATCTGTCTCTAGCCAATTGCTAGGCTAGAAAATGGAAACAAAATACTTGGTCAGAAGAATGTTTTTCACCCAGCCATTCATGAAAATGAAGTCACGAATAAAAGCAATCTGGGTGGTTCAGTAAGATCCAGTTATCTCGTGGAAAGGCGAGTATGTTCCTACTGCAGACTTGTTGCTCCCGCTACACTGACAACCACTTACACTGCCTGCACATGGTACTCCTAGTAGAACCCTGGTATATACCTTCTTTGTCCTGGTTGGGTAACTACTGAGTGACATTTAAGGCACCATGGAAGAGCCTGAATAATAATCATTACTACCATTAATGGTTTTCTTTTCAAGTGGCAGTATAGTTTGCCAAGCATTTTCATACATACAATCTTAAAAGATTATTGCCAAGGACCATGTCTTGTTCATATTTGCACCTCCTTTAATGGCCCAGAACACTTCTTTTTATCTAGTAGATGTTTCGTCCATGCTTGCAAAATAATTGCATTATGTTCTCCCCTTCTTGCAGCAGGCCTGTGTGGCAGGTATGGTGGTCACTGGCTAGGACGTTGAATTCTTAGGAGTAAATGGCTGGTCAGGGTAGAAAGGGTAGTCCTTTCTGCATGGTGCTATCTCATTGCCTTCTTTCCAAAGTGACCAGATCATTAATGGCCATGGGGAAAGATCACACCCTTTCTGAGTACACTGGCCATCAGAAGGCATGCAGTGCACACTTTCCAACTATTTACTCCTCAGTATTTTAAACTAGTAAAGTTTTCTGGTTCTGGTGACTGCTTATTTATAGCCTGTCTAAAGATAACATTTCATCAGAGTGGGACTTCAGTTCACAGAACCTGTATGTATTTATTGGGTGACTATTCTGCGTGAGGCACTGGTCCAGGTACTAGGGATACAGCAGTGAACAGAACACCCTCAAAAGACTGTGTATATGTGTGTAGTAAGGGGAAGAGTCAGAAGATAAACAGCTAAGTTAGTGTTCTAGTTATATCTTTTGCTGCACAACCAACTTCCCCCAAATTGAGTGAGTTAAAAGTGTAGCAACCATTGCTTTTGCTCAGGAATCTCCAGTTTGGGCAGCGTTCAGTGGGGAAGGCTTGTCTTGGCTTCATGTGGCATCAGCTAGGGCAGTTCGTGTGAAGGCTGGAGCAGGCCCAATACACAATGAAAATAACATGCCCCTTGTTTGAAAAGCAATGAAAGTGCTGTTAAAGGTATTAAAGTGTAGAACATTTCTCTTTCCTTCTGTGATCTCTTTCTCAATATGTCAGTGTTTTTAATTTGCTTTGTAATGATGGGTCTCTTGGACTTGGGGATGCTTGCTGGACAGTGCAGACCATCACTGGCACTTGTGGGCCTGTCTTGTAACTTAGCACAAGCAGCCCACCAGCTGCCAGCTCCAGGAAAGACACTTTGTGCCCTGGATGGGAATGGAGAAGTAAGCCAGGCTGCTCCCTCTCTCTTGGGCCTGCTGCCCCAACCCACAGTGGACTGGCAACTCTTAAGGGAGTGCAGCCTCCATGCTGGATGTGCTTGGTACGTGGATTGGGGGTGAACGAGGGATTGCCTGCATCCCTCATTATACTTGTTATATGTGCCATGGCTGCCAGCTCAGGGTGGGGATGGCCCCTGCCATGCTGTACCCTGAAACATCACAGGATACCCTCCATGTATTTGCATCCAGACCCCTGTCTGGAGCAGAGGAAGCAGCAGTAACTGAGTGAGGGTGGCCGAGGGAGCCAGGATTTGGGGAAGTAGGCAGCTGACAACCTGTCCTGGGAATTAGGGACCTTACAGGAGCCAAGTTCCAAGTCCTTGGTTCCTGCGTCATTGTCTCATCAAGCTTCAGGTATAGAATACATATGCACACGTAAAATCATTAGGAATTTCAAGACTGAGTATTAAACCCCAAGTTGAAGCACTTGTGAGTACAGGGTCCTGTATGACTCCACTGGTCTCACATTCAAAGCCTTGTGGCATATATCTCAACTTCACTTTGACATCACTTCATATGAACAAACCCCATATCAGCTCATCTTCTCTTCCCTCCAGCAGGTTGGTGCTGGTTCTTAGACCAGACTGAGATGGGTAGAGAGAGGATTCGTTTTTCTTAGTATGGGCCTATTTTTGTGGCTTGAATTTTCCTGGTATCATGGTGGCTGGATTCCAAGAACAAGAATGAGTGTCCCGAGAGAGCCAGACGTAAGCTGCCTTGCATTTTATGGTCTAGCTTTGGAAATCACATAGTCACTTCCACCATATTCTGTTAGTGGAGATGATCACAAAGGCCCACCCAAATTCAAGAGGAGAGCATACAGACTCTCTCTCTTGATTTGGGAGTGTTCTAGAGGAACACGTGGATCTGGACATATTGCTGGAGCTATATTTTTAGCAAACATAATCTGCAACTGTAAGATAGTATAGGAGAGGAGGATGTGTTATGGAAAAAAAAATAAAGCAGAGAAAAGCAGAAAAGGAGCATTGGTGGGAGTGAGGTGGTTAGGGGCATTAAATGGTGTGGTTGAGTCATGCCTCCCTGGCATTTGAGGAACGTTAGAGATGGAGCCATGTAGGTATCTGGGGAAAGAGTGTTCCAGGCAGAAGAGAGTGAGAGCCTGTTGAGAGTGAACTGTGAAAGTGGAGAGGCAGAAGCAGAGTGAAAGTGGAGGAGAGTTGTAGGAGAGGGTTTCCGAAAGGGAACAGGGCTCAATTATTTCAAATCCAGTAGGACATCAGTGGGCTTTTACTTGAAATGAAAAGCCATTGAAGGTTTTTGAGCCATAGTGTCATGTGGTCTAACTCATTTTTTAAAAAGATCACTCTAACTGCTTTTTATAGAATAGATTGTACTGGGACAAAGGTGGAAGCAGGGTGACCCATTAGGAAGCTATCGAAATATTCGGTGCAAGCATCGATAGTTGCTTAGACCAGGTGGTAACAGTGGAGGTGATGAGGAGTGATCCGTCTTTGGATATATTTTTAAAGGTAGAACCAATAGGATGTAAGGACAGATTAGATCTGAGTTAGAATGGGACAGGTCAAAGGTGATTGCAAGGTTTTGGGCCTGAGCAACTGGATTAATGGTGTTGACATTAACGGAAACATAGAAGACCATGGGACAGGCACAGGGTTGGGAGACGGGGCATGATGGGGAATATCGAGTTTGGCTTGGACATTTTAAGTTTGAGATGTCAAAGACATCTAAGTGGAGACGTGGAGTGTGAAATTGAAACACATATAGGTTTATGTCTCTGTTAGAGATAAAAAATCTTGAAGTTGTCACCAAGACATCAATAAGAGAGTGAATATGTTTCCTGGTAGGAGTGCCCTCGTGCATACCGTTAATTTGCCATTGAAGATGAGTGTTAATTTTACATTTAGACCGATAATTAAGTAGGTGTTACTATCACATTTCCTCAACCTGTATGTTTGGATAGAAATGACTTTTACTCAGCCAACCAATTTTCCTTTTAAGGGGTCGTGTGCATCTCTGTGGGTGTATATGGGTGTATAACATTCTAGAAATCTCAGCCTTGATCTTTTTTTGAGATATTGTATAATTTATGGCTTTGTTTTGGCTTATCTGTATTTTTAAGATGTTCAAATTATTTTTTAAACGGATATTTTATACGCATTTTATTTATTAACTTGTACATTTGTTTTGGTATATTATATAGAACTCCACTGCAGCTTAACCAGTGTTTCAAAGATTGAGAGGCCAAATTATTCCTCCTTCTGTCTTCCAGTGATCTGCTTCTTTTTGAAGGTATCATGATTCAAAAGAACACTTAAATTAGGATATTTGGAGCTTATCTTGGCTCTTACCCTATTTATACTTGAATCAGCATTTTATAAAGTAGAGCTATTTAACTTTTGTCAATATTCTATGAATCATAGGTGACTAATATTCGATTAGATTTAAATAATAAGATACATTGATTGAAGGCAAAATAAGAGTAGATGTTTTGATTTTAGGAGAAAGACATGTCATAAAATATTTTAAAGATATTAAAATACATTTTATTAATGTTTTAATTAAAAAAAACTTAAGAGGTAGAGCTATTAATGAAAGTTTTGATTATTCCTGGATTCGACATTTCTTTCCCTCTCCTCGACCCTTTCCTCCTTAATCCCCTGTATGTATTCCTTGCCTTCCCCTCTATTTCTCTCTTCCTCCCCTCTTCCCTTTTCTAACATTACCTCCCTTCCGCTCCCCTCTCTTTCCCTTCCCAGAACACAGACTTGGATTCTTGCCTGCAAGTGGGGTATTGAAAAGTAGATGGAAAGAAAAACCCGAGCTAGATCGATAACACTCACATCTGTGTTACTCCCGCCTTCCACCATAACTAAACCTGAGGAGAGCAGGGTTACCAGGGTGCTTTGGCTGGGATAGTACGGGGCAGCCTTATGTTTTGGTTAACAGTTCTATTTTAGTTTAATTAAGGGAAAGGCTCCAATACTTAAAGAATCTTCACAATATTTTGCACCAGCACTCAGGGCTATCATGTAGATCTGATTCCACCACCCACAGTTCTAGGCTGAGTTTCTGAAACCCAGCAGGTTGTTCTGTCCTGGTCCCTCCACTCCTCAGTCCAATATCTCAGGAACATAGTCTTCAGATGAAGGCTCTAATGTTTTTGGCTAAGTAAGTTTGCTTTTATTTATCTCACTCAACCAACCTTTTCCCCACTATTTCTGATATAAACAATTCGCATAGCAGTTTACAAAAGACTTGGAAACTTTATTATATTTGGAGGTTCCAAGGAAATCAGACTTTTTAAGAAGGCGTGGGTGGGAAGGTATTAAGAGGAAGTCAAAAGCAAGGACTAACGATTTTATTTTAGGATTGGCTTGAGAGGGTGATGGGGAAGCGAGTCTATAGTTCTAGGCCATAGTTCAGCTGCACACTAATTTCTTTGTCTCAAAGCACATTTTTAGTCAATAATATTATGGACCAACTCTGTTAATATGCCCAGCTGAAAAGAAATTAGGCATAGTTACTTGACAGATAATGATGCCAAATAGTTTCAGGTATTAGGATTTCATTAAGACTATGTGTTGTCTTTCAGTGTACCATTTACATGTGTCAGGTATTTCAATTAATCATGCACATAATTAATAGTTGTAGTAATTAAATTAATATTTTGTGATGATCTGCAGTGTAACAGAATATGAAGCAGCAAGGAAAATGAGGAGAACCACTTAGGTTAATATAATCAGGGTTCTTCACTATGTGGGACTTATCAAAACAGGTCACCTCTAAGGATTAATGTAATGGTGCTTCATTGCATATTGCCTTATTATAACAGCTAAAAATGAAGACACTTTAATGTGAAGTGGAACTCTCCTAGGGCCTTTAGTCCCGAACCACCAAAATTGAATTGTTTAAAGAGGATAATGTTATAACAATGATTCTAGTTGAAGTATAGGTTACTTTTGATAATTATAGAGAAATCAGAAAGCAAATACATGGTTTTATATTCCTTAAAAGGTTAAAAATCAGTATGCAAAAGCTAAGGGGGAAAAAAAAGGAAATTTGGCATTTTAGAACTTTAATGAATTATTGATCATATTTCAGACAGAAGATTTTTAAATAGCTTTTTGAATAGTTCTTGTTAACCTAGAGAGACACTTAGCAAACTATCCATAGACTGATAGGAAAAGGACATTTGCATGGAAGTCAGTTTTTAGCCATGGTTTGCCCTAGAATGATTTCAAATAATTGCATAACGAGGGCAAAAATTTGCAGGACTACATATAAACTGCATGCTACTTAATAAATTATTCATGGTAGCCCAAAGGTATAATTATTCAGTGAAATGAGAACTAAGAAAATTAGTTTTGTATTAATGTTTATTTATACTGATAATTTTTTTTTTCCTTACATGCTCACATTTTCCTACTTGAAGGTAATCTAAAGGCAATTCACATAAATGTTGAATCAGGTTGGAATTCCTAGGGTCAACTGTGTTCATCCTTTTTTATTTCTATTGTTGTAATTTATTTGCTTTAGAGAAAGTTTCATATAAAAAGGAAAGTCAAACTCTCATGAAAGCAGTCCTTTTTCAAAGGGCAAGAGCAGTAAGGCACTTGACCTCAAGTGTGCCTGCAGACCATGCTGAATTTTTTCCACACCTGGTTGTGAGTGCAGAGTCAGAAAGAAACCATTTTGTGTCCTGGCAAAGTGTGTTTTCCCCACTTCTCCCATTTTGCCTGTCTGTCTCCCTCAGTCCAGACCAGAAATCATGATTCTTACCCTTCTTTGACTTAATTGTTATTGTTTAGCTTTCAATCGCACCAGTTTTTAAAAATTTTTAATATTTCCATTAATAGTTCATGCTTCTACCCTTTTTCTTAAATTTATTAGGGTAACATCGGTTAATACAATTATATAGGTATCAAGTGTACAATTATATAATACATCATCTGTATATTTGGGTGGTGAACATCGTGTGTTCACCACCCAAAGTCAAATTCTTTTCTGTCATCATATATTTGACTTCTTTTTCTACTTTCCCCCTTCCCACTTTCCCTCTGGCAACCACCATACTGTTGTCTGTGTCTATGAGTTTTTATTTGTTTGTTTTTCTTGTTCATTTGCTGCTTTCAGTTTTATATCTCACATATGAGTGAAATCATATGGTTCTCAACTTTTTCCATCTGACTTATTTTGCTTAGCATGATCTTCTCAAGATCCATTCGTGTCTCAAATGGTGTTTCATCTCTTCTTATGGCTGAGTAGTATTCCATTGTATATATGTACCACAGCTTCTTTATCCAGTCATCTAAGTAAAGACACTCAGTTATTTCCATGTCTTGGCCACCGTGAATAGTGCTACAGTGAACACAGGGGTACATATATCTTCATGAATAAATGTTTTCAGATTTCTCGGGTAGATACTCAGAAGAGGGATTCCTGGGTCATATGGTAACTCTATTCTTAATTTTTTAAGCCCCCTCCATACTGTTTTCCATAATTGCTGTACCAGTTTACATTCCCTCCAGCGATGTATGAGGGTTCAGAAAAAGAAATGAAAAAACAATTCCTTTTGCAATTGCAACAAAAAGGGTGAAGTTCCTGCTTCTACCCTTGACCCCCACAGAATCCAGAACAATAGGCAGGATGGTCCTTTAAAAGCAAATGTCAGAGCACAAATCATTCTTCTGCTTAAAACCTTCCAGCAGGTTCTCATCTCAGAGTGAACACTGAAGTTCTCACAATGGCCTCTGAGCCCTGCCTGGTCTGGCCCTGGTACCTCTGCATCATGCTGTCACTCTGCCCAGCATCCAGGCACACTTCCTGGTCAGGCCCCTGCCACCTTAGCCCCTCTCTTGAATGCTGGCTCTGCTCACTTCTTCACCCAGGAAGGTTCACCCTGACTGCTTCATGTAACTACCGCTGTGTGCACCCTCAGCCCAGGCCTTCCTTCCCATGGCCGGGCTCTGCTTTTCTGTGCTCAGCACTTACCACCTTCAAGAACACTATATAATTCACCTTTCTGTTAGGTTTCTTGTTTATTGTCTGTCTACCTGCTTGAACAGGGGATCTTTGTGGGGTTTTTTTGGTCAATGATATGTGCCAAATGCCTTATAAGAATACCTCGCACACAGTAGGAACTCTGCAAATATTTGTTGAATGGGTGAATGAGTGTATGTATATTCTAAAATCGTTCCATTAAAATGCTAAATCTGCTGCCGCCCTCCACCCTCCCCTGGCATATTAGAGTGTCTGAGTGCCATGTTGTGACTGCTTAATGACCAACAGGAGTTTACAGTTATTGTAGAAATCTAGGGAAGCAAGAGCAAGAAGATGGGAAGCAATTGAAGCAGTGAGAAGACCTTTGGTAGGCTTAGGGCTGGAATTCAGCATGGTGATAACAGCCCTTTCTCCTTCCCTTTTGTGGTGACCAACCCTCTCTCTGGTGGTGGTGATAATGAGGTAAGAACTGCACATGTGGCTTGGGTGTTGAGTGGGTGCCTGACTTGTATTGAGGTTCTGCTTGTGTTTAACCTGAGAGAATTTCATGAACTCCTACAGATGTCTGTCCATTCGCATACCTGTTTGGAGCTCAGAATTTCTAGAGCAGTGGTGATTACCACAGCGCAACTGATTCACAAAGTATGAACTTGCCTCCTTGGAAACTGGGTCATGGTTTGCTTGGAATCTTTTTGCAGAGGGAAGCAGTGAAGTGGAGAAATTTTTGGAAGAATTAAATGTCAGAGATAAGGCTAAAGGCAATGAGCTGAATCTTTTGTTTCAGTAACCTTCTTGATAGACAGCTTTGCTGTTCCCTCCCCCTGTAACACACACACTAGAGAGTTAGGGAGAGAATGAATGTTATCTTATACCTTCATTTAACCTAATGGATGGTTGAAGTGCCTCAGAGACTATCAACATTGGTCTATAAAACCACACCATCCAATAGAAATATAATGTGACCTATAATTATAATGTAATATTTTCTAGTAGCCACATTTTAAAAGTAAATGTTTTAATAAAGTTTAATTATTAATTTTAATTAAACTAAATATCCAAAAATGGTATCATTTCAACCTGTTATCAATAAAAATTTATTGATGAGACGTTTCAAAACTAAACTTTTAAAAAAAAACTATTAAAATTTGGTGTATATTTTATATTTACATCTCAACTGAACTATGCACCGTCCAGGTGCTCAGAAGCCATGTGTGGCTGGTAACTACTGTATTAGACAGTGCAGCTATAAAGAGTTTGCGATAAGATGAAAAGCTTACTATGTGTAGGTTCTCTCTCTCTCTCTGTTTCCTTTGATTCAAAGTATATTTTTAGTCAATAAATTATGTTGTAGCATGCTTGATGTTATGAAGTCAGACTGTTGAACACAGAAGGAAAATGTGTATTATTCTAAGATGGACATGAACATAGTTATTAGTTATGATATTGCATTTCCCCTTAATAATTGGTGAATCAGTTAGCTAAATTATATAAGCATTCATGTATCAGTCCGATACATGTTTCTATTTTGCTATATGAGACTTTAATCTGGCTTAAGATTTTATGCACTATTGCTTTTCTGTATATTGCAATATTATTAGTTTTTTCCAAAATTAAGCTGAAGTTTATATAAAGTAGTTATATCTTGGACCTCTTTCAAGGAATTTTAGCTACTAAACACCCCAAATAAATTTTGAAGATAATACTCTAAGGATACTCGTGGTATGGCAAGTAACTTGATTGATTATGAAGTTGTAACACATGCTAAGATTCCCACTGCAGTCTTGGATGCCCCTGATAAGATGAAGATGGTAGCTCTTCAAATTAGGAGTAAGTAGCATTACATTTTTATTCTTAACCTTCTGAGCAAAACAAAGGTGACAGCCTTTAGATTTAAAACAAACAATTGTTTCTGAAAGATGTTACAATAAAATGAAAACCTTTATGCTGGAGTCAATCCGAGATGCAGCTCTTTCACATCAGGTCTTTTAGTTTATCTCCTTCTGTAAACATTGTTGCCTCTCCTTGTGCCATTTTCCACTTCCCGCCCCAATTCAGAGAGACAAGTAATTATATACACACCAGCTAAATGTCTGGTAAAACCTCCCGGCAAAACTGAGTTGACTTGTGTGGAACCGAATTTAAAAATACTTGATGGAATATTGCTCCAGTCTCTGACGACTTGTCAGGTTGCATTTCCTGCCTTGCCTCTGTTAGCAGGACAGGTGCAGTGGTCCTGAGAAACGCTCTGCCCTGCCTCTCTTCTATTTCCTTCCTCCTGACTACATGACACTAGCTTCTGAGGGCTCACATTCTAGCAGTTCTTCATTTTGCCTCTTGAAAAGAAAAAAATAGACTAATAGCCTAACCAAAATTGGTATTTGTTTGACTTCAAGACAACTGTCTTTTTCTGAAGAAAATATTTACATTATAAAATAGACAAATGTTTCATTAGTTGTTTAAATGGAATGTATAATAATATGGAATACATAACAATTATCGTATCTAAAGTATTCTCCCAAAAGAAAGTAAATGGAGTTAGAGAAAATTAAATGTATAATTGGCCATTGTAGTTAATCATGGTTTTGTATTTGAGGCTGCGATAGCTCAGTGTTGGGAGTGGGGGATTGAAGGGTGGGGGGTGCGACTAGGGGTAGAAGTAGAAGAGAAAGCTAAGCTAGATACAGTTGCTTTCGTTTTAATTCTTTTTTCTTGATTAAAAAAACCAAACAAATAAAACATTTAAAATATAAATAGAGACAAGATTAGAATTTTATACGGTAACCTCTTTTTTGGTTGGTGTTCCAAAATACACAAGTAGTGGATATAAAAGCTTCATTTGTACTTGGCAAGGTTGGGAGAGGAAGGTGGTCATCTATGATAAACATCGTTAGTTTTAAAATGTAATTTTTCAGAGAAGACCTTCCCTCCATAAAGCACTCAGCCTGAATTTCTTTAGGATTAAGTTAAATAAAAACTAACCATGGCATTTTTTCGAGTATGTCTTTCAAGAACGAAATTTTTTAAATTGAAGTTCACAAACCTGACAAGTATTGGAATCCATAGTTAAAGAAATGGGTGGCGTAATTCTTCATGGGGATTACTAATAAGTAGAAAGCAAACTATATTTGTATGATTTTTATGTAAAATAACAGTGAAATATAGAAAAATATAATTTGTCTTTTATAAATGAGTCCAGTCTTTGGAAATATTCAGAATAGTAAATTGAAGGTTAAGCAATTATTTTCATCACTTAATCAACTTTAGACTTGGGATAGTTACTATTTGGTCATCTTTATAGCAAATAAAATGTTTATTGGCCTTGGTTTAAACTGTTTAAAAATTAAACGAAGACCTAGTTTAAGATGGTAGAGTAAAGGCATTTTCATTCTGTTTTTCTGCCTTGAAGCCCCTAAAAGAAACAAAAAGAAGGAAGGACTGAGAAGAAAATGCTGTCTTTTGTTAAAAAGCTACATCCTCAAACTACAAACTGTAAGGAATATCTGCCAAAATAGTGATATGTATACTAACAGAGAGAAGATACTGTGAGTGTACACAGTTCTCAAATGTGAGGCAGATACAGATTTCTCAAGTAGTCAGGCCTACAGAATTTAAATGGCTTTACTAACGTGATGAGATGGTAGTGGTAGGACTCTCCCTGTACCAAGTTTGTGATGCATCACAAAAAGCTAGAGGATATGGAACTGATAGAAGACAAGAGCCACTGTGTACATTTGGGCAAGTTGTGAACTAAAAAACTCTAGGGACCCCATTACCACTAAAATCTATGTGAATGGAGTCCCCAGGGATGAGTGCCCAATCTGTGTGCATACCCAAGCTATCATGGTGAGCGAATGCCACCTTAATGTCTAGTACAAGATCCTAAAAGTAGGGGACTGCCCAAAGTAAGGCTGGCAGAAGGGTCAGGGAGAGGTAGTCATGAGACCACCACATGGAGAGCTTGTGATACAAGGGACTTCTTAACTAACCTACATGGACTTTCTGCTTAAGCTGAAGATAGTCACACCCAAAACTTGATATGAAATACTCCTGCAGTACAAGGACTTAAGAGAGGTGTAGATAGTGTTGGAGATCAGTACTGGACTTGAAGCTTTGCTACTCTTCCTATGCTATTCTTCAGCACCTGGCTGGTAGTCTTCATTCCAGATTGAATACCTTCTGGATAGCACTGTACTCTGGCACAGATGGTACAAATTAATAGAAGAAAGAAACACAACAAAAGTAGTGGAAGACTATATATCAGAAGACAAATTATCTCACAAACAGAAGAAAAATTCAGAATCATAGTTCTTCATGTTCACCAAGGAATAATAATAACAATGGAGTTTTCTGCAATAATAATAATAAAAAGATACATCTGATGAAAGAAAAGAGAAAGGAGATGAAAAGTGACCTGACCAATTTCAGTAAAATAAGTAAAAGAGAAAAATAAAACCATTAGATGAAAGTTACATTAGAAACCACAGAAAATAATAACAAAGTGAAGACAAGGGAACATAGAAGTCAGACTTGAGAAATACCTACAAAAAAGTGAAAAAGATGAAATAAAAATGATTTCTCTGAAGGTGATATATTGAAAGGCAAAAGATTATCTGTCACATGTTTGCTTGTTTGTCCAAAGGAAGAAAAGAAATTGGAACGACACCAAAAACATTTTTGGAGGCATAATAAGAGAAAACCTTACCGATAAAAAAAAGAGATTATATGTGTAAGTCAAAAGGCCACACTGTTTACTAGGAAAAAACTATTTAGAAAAAATGGATAAGAAAAAATGTCCTGCTGAGCTGGTAAAGGACAGCAAGAACAATAGGACTGGGCAGTCCGCTGGCCTTAATGGTAAGGTCATTGATGGTTGTGGGGAAAACAGTTCTAGTGAAATGGTAGGGCAGAGGTTGGAATGAACTGGAGTGAGTCAAGGTGAAGTAGTGAAGAGTATAGACAAACTTAAAAGTAAGAAGTTTCATCATGAAGAAAATTAGGGAGATGTAGATGTGCTTACAGAGACGTGGGGTTGAGGGAGGTTGTGATTCTAATATGAGAAAGACTTGTAAGTGTCTAAATACTTTAGACAGAGTGAAGCTAAAGGAGATGGGTTCTCAGCTTTGTCTGTACATTGCAATCACCTGGAATCCTAAAAATAATACTGATGTTGGGTCCCATCCACAGAATTTCTGATGTAATTGGTGTTGGACTTGGCTAGCACTGGGATTTTTAAAAGCTGCCCAACAGGTAGCTGAATTTGAAAAATGTTCTCATAAAAGTTGAAACAAGGTCCCAAGAAGGTGGGAGGGAATTTGATCCCAAGCGTAGATAGAGGGATTATCCCCAAATAAGAGTAGGATTGCTTTCTCCTTTGTAGCTGGAGGAAAGTGTGGAAGCACTTTCAGAGAAAGGCATACATTTGAAGATGGGAGCTGAAAGATTCCCTACTATGGCATCTGGTTCTTCATTGAAGGGATGGGAGGTGGGAAAGTATTTGGGGAGGAAGATGGGAAGGCAGAGCGAGGAGAGGAGTAAATTCGTGGCACTCTGGAGAATGAGAGAGAACACTAAAGAGGAAACAAAAGAATGGGTTGGTGATGTTGAGAGGGCTGAAGTTTGAGATCTGAATTTTATAGATGTACTTCTTTTTCTTCCTAGGTATTAATAAGGAAGTATATAGCTGAGGGGAATAGAAAGTTTTCCAGCAAAGAGTAGAGAAGTTAGTTACTTGTGAGGTTGTCTTATTTCATATACACCATAGAGAATCAGACACTAGTAGAAGTAAAATAAACAAATAAAAATAATACATTAGGTTACATTCTGTCTACATCTACTTGGTAGCCTCTTCATTCTGTTTTTGTGGAGACAGAGAAATGAAGCCAAATACTATCATTTTGCTTGGTTAGGTGGAAAATAAATGACTTTTAGTCATAGTAGTTAGAAAACAAGTAGGAAGTGCTAAAGGCCTTAACTGTTTTGTTTCTTCCTTTTGGGTGTTATTGGTGGGGATCCTTGGATTAGAGATTTTTGTTATAGGTTAGGGCCTTCATTCTTTTAGTGTTTTAAAAGCATTATTTCAGTTTTGCAGATAGCTTGCGTTTTAAATCATCTCACATAACTTGCTGGAAACTGAAATAGGTGCTGAGAACATTGTGACATTTTAAGGGAAAACCGAGTAGTGTGTGAAGGCCCTCATATGCAGGGCATTCTGCGAGAACACTGGGGCTTAAATTCACGAAGAGCCCATTGAGAAAATAAAAGTGTACATAAAAATTAAATTTAAGTGTGCAGTCTAAAACATCTCTGGAAATTTACTAATGTCACAACTTCTTATTCTAGTGGGCAAGACTGAATAAAAACTCACTGTTTAGATATATTTTCAGAACCATTTTGTGATCCTCTTCACGTGGTGAAGAATTACTGACACTATTTGCCCTGCATCCAACTCTTCCTCACACACTAACCTTTGCAGATAGTCAGCAGTACACGAAACTTGGCAGTTGATGGGGAAAATATTGTTTACTCTTTCATTCAGCACATTTTTTTAAATGTGTAATTGCTATACATATGGCACTGAGCTAGGCATCAAGGGATAAAGACATAATCCAGACTTGGCTCTTGTTCTCAAGAAGTGTATTCTAAGCTTTTAGAAGCTCAGGGAAGCAAAGACATTTTTCTTGGCTTACTTTTTCAGTGTTTTCATATCACTCTTGGCTGTTGGAAGACAAATTATTGTTGCAATTTTTGGAAAAATTCTTTTGTCTTCTGATTAGCTTCTTCAATGACAGTTCAGTAGGCTGATAACCTCTTGGTCACCTCATAGCCCTGGCATTAAGAAAGAAAAGTTTGGTGACTGCTGATGAATTCCAACTGTGGGAGTGTGGTTGCCTCTGTTTTCAGTGCTTTCCTGAGCTTGAACTTCCTGTCTCATCCTGTCCTTTAGCCTAACTTATACTGTATCTAGCTGGCAAAGGTCAGCTGTAAGGAATTAATATGTAGCCAAAATCAGTATTATGATTTTTATAACTAAATTGTCATCCCCCCACTCCTCATCCACATTTCATGTCCCCAAATGGTTGTTTGACGTCCAACATGGTCAAATTTTCCATCATGTGAAAGATGATTCCAGCCTGTTGTGTGTAAAGGGTTAGAGTGTTAAGAGATCGCCCAAATCTAAAGATTTAACTGTGCAAATCTTACCGACAGGTATTTTATTGATTTGAATGTGGCAGATTCTTTAAAAACTAGAACAGTATAAAAGATGATTTCTGTTAAGTCCTGAGAATATAAAAATGTTTTTTTTTAGTTCTTTGAGAAGCACTTATAAGTAAGTATCTGAACTAATCTTAATTTGCTGTGCTTTCCACAGTTTTTACCTATGAAGTCACTGATAAGCCAAATCCAGGGCCAGCCAAAGAAATTATTTGAGAATTTAATTTGGAATTTAAAGAGTAGCATTTTCTCTTAATTTTACACTTTCTGGACAGACTACATTTAATATTCTACTTATTCCAAATATCCTTCTATTTTCCTCTTTAGGTCATACTGTTTGCAATCTGATAAAGCACTTATGTAAAACCTACATGTTATTTACGGCATTGCTTTGAGGCAGCCAATGATTACACATTCCTTATAGTTTATAAAACTCCACCAGATTTTTCTCTGAACATAGGCTTTTAGAATTATTTGGAGATTAATAAATACATTGTATAAAGGAACTACTTTACTTTTCTGGCAGTAATCTTGGATGTTTGCAACTAAAAATGACAAGTGCTTACTGGCTTCACAGTTGTATGTTTCAGCAGATATCGCCAAACAATGGGTTTCAGTATTTACATGTAGGGATGGCAGTCCACCAGAACTAAGTTTTTACTCTTATCTTTAGCAAGAAAAGCAGATGGACCACAGTTTAAAAGGGACTTGATGAGAGCCGCCTTTCCTAGAAGGCCTTTATTTCTCTGGTTGGTAAATATCTACTGCCCCTCTTAGACACTAACTGATTCCATTATGGCAGAGGCTGCTTGGTTTCTGCTTACCGTGTAGCCGAGTTTTTGGCACATGTTACTTGCTCATTTCTTGGAGTAAAACCCAAAGTCCTCCCCTTCATGATCAGCCCACTGTTTCCCTTGTGCTCACTCTTTGAGCACAATGCTCTTCTTTTGGAGCCCTTTCCTGTCATTTCTCCTGCCCCAAATGCTCTAGTCCCTTTTCCTTAGTTCTCTGCCTAAATGCTACCTGAAAATATAAAATATAAAAAGCAGCTCTCATTCTCATCTCCCCACGTTCCCTATGTCTCTAACTCTTATTTTTCTTGGTGGGACTTATTACGCAACATATTACATATTTACTTCTTTATTTTCTGTCTACCCTAAGCATAATGTGACCTCCACAAAGACGAGAGTCCCTGTGCTCCTTGCTGTTGTACTCCTGGTGCCTGAGTGTATGGCAGGGACTTGGTTATTAGCTGAAGGAGTGAATAAAGGAGCAGAGGTACTCAGTATGTATTCATGGGATTAAGCAGTGAGTGAGGGAGGATGTGGCACCTATGGCACCTGGTGTGGAAGGACTTAAGGCACCGTCCCTTAGAAAGTAGGTGGTGATTGTACTAGATAAAGGAAGACTCTCATCCCTTAAGAGGGGCGACCATGAGGAAAGGGGGCGATTGCTCGATGCTCATGGATAGGGTGACTATATGTCTGTTTCCTTGGGATAGTCTTGGCATACACCTCTTTTTCCAGCCTAATATTTAATAGCACCCTTTTTCATTCTCGAAGTCTCCCCAGTTGGATGATAAAATATATAGTCATCCTACTTAACAGGTTTCATATATTCAGGGATGCAGTTCTGTGTATGAGAGCTGAAAATGGGAAGCAATAAGCTTTGGGGGCACATGCATGCTGCACCCTTGACTGGACAGGGGAGTGGGAAGGTCTTCCGTCAAAGAACCACTGAGTTTGTATAGTTTTGGACCAGTAAACACTAATGTATCATCTGTCAGGTCCTGTAGAAGTGGACTCAACAGTGACTCAAAAACTATAGTGATCTGAGAAGATTCTAAATTAGAGTCTGTCTGCATGACCTATGCTCGCCCCACCCCGCCTCCGCTCTCTCACCTCATCTCATCTTGCAAGTCTCCACCCTGACCAGCTTCAGCTCTAGGGGCCTGGGACAATTTGGGGGTGGTGATAGACCTGCTCATCAGAAGATTGTACCATTAAATGAAGAAACTAACAAGGTATAACTAGGAGTATACTCTGAGTTTGAGGAGTAGTTGATATCAGGCAGATATTTAAGAAGAATATCATATGCACTATATTTCTTCAGACAGCAGTTGATATTTAACAAAAAATTCTGCATATGCGCATATGTAGTAAATGTAGTATGTCAATCTAAACTTTATCTTATACCTTTCAACTCTTCTCCTTTTTATTACAAAAATAATTCAAGCTTGCTGTTAAAAGAGTTGTCTTCTTTGTCTTTTAAGCCTAGCTTTTTTGAGGCTCGTATCTTCTTACAAATTTTCTATGCTTATGCAAGGGTATATAAATATGTGTGGGAATTTTATTTTACACTTGTGGCATTATGTCATACCCAGTAATTACCTGTCTTTTTCACTTAGCATTTCAAAACATCTTTACTGCTCAATACATAATTATCTCCTTCATTCTTTTTGATTACAGCATAATATTTTATACATGGATATATCATCATATATTCAACCGTGTCCCTAATGGTGTACTTTCAGGCTATTTTAATTTTTTGCTATTACAAATACTTTTTTAACAATAAGTATCTTTATGTGTTTATTCTTAAATGCTGATGCTTTTATTTCTGAGAAACAGACTCCTGAGAGCAAGATTGCTGAGTAAAGGGTATGTGCATTGTAAATTTAAACTGTCATCACCAGAAACTTTCCCCAGAAGATGCATGATTAGCAATATAGGGCATGCCTGTTTCTTCACACCTTTGCCAGTAGTGGATGCTCAAATTTTTAAATTCTTTTCTAATCCTTCAGATTTGTTTTTGCCTTTAATTTATTGAACATGTATTTTATCATAGAGTCAAGTGTTTTCTTTCATTCTGCACCTCCAAGATATGTAGCATTACTAACTGCTGGTATTCATAAAATAAAATTTGGACAATTAGGAAGATATACTGTTTAAATTTCTTAAAACATAGACTTCATATTCCTATGCCATTTTCTGTCACTTATTTCACATATAAGGTCCACCCCCTCCCCCGCATTTCCAGGTTTTATTTCTTAAGTATGGCTAATAAGGAACTTTCAGATCAGAGTTTATAATTAGGAATATTTTTATTTTGTCAGAGGTCTATATGTAAAATTTTAATCTTCAAAGCTTTAAGGTGAATTATGACCGTCTAGGAGATTTTGTGTTACTAAAACGATATGGAAGAGTCAAAAACCTTAATAGACACCTCACCAAAGAAGGTGTACAGATGACAAATAAGCATATGTCATTGGGGAAATGTAAATTAAAACAAGAGTAAGCTACCACTATGCATCTATTAGAATGACTAAAATTCAAAACACCAAGTGCTGGTGAAGATGTGGGGTGTTAGGAACTCTCATTCATTGCTGGTGGGAAAGCAAAATGGTACAGCCACTTAAAGACAGTTTGGCAGTTTCTTATAAAGCTAAAACATACTCTCACTATATGATCTAGCCATCGTGCTCCTTAGTATTTACTCAAAAAATTGAAAACTTATGTTCAAATAAAACCTGTACATGGATGTTTATAGCAGCTTTATTAATAATTGACAGAACTTAGAAGCAACCAAGATGTCCTTCAGTAGGTGAATAGATAAATAAACTCTGGTACCTCCAGACAATGGACTGTTACTCAGAATTTAAAAGAAACGAGCTATCAAGCCATGAAGAGATGTGGAGGAAACTCAAATGTATATCACTGAGTAAGCCAATATGAAAAAGCTACATACTGTATGATCTTAACATTCTGGTAAAGGCAAAATCGTGGTCAGTAAAATGATATAATGATGGATACGTGTTATTATACTTTTGTCCAAACTCATAGAATGTGTACCAAGAGTGAACTAATGTAAATGTTGCACTTTGGGTAATGATGATGTTTCAATGTAGATTCATCCTGAGTACAATATGTACCACTCCAGGGGGAAATAGTCAACAATGGAGCAGACTCTGCATGGTGGGGGAGGGTAGAGAATATATAGGAAACCTCTGTACCTTGCTCTCAATTTTGTTGTAAACCTTAAACTGCTCTGAAAAATCAAAATCTTTGATGAAAACAGAACCCCAATGATATGGAAGACTGTGATCCATTAATTTACCATGCAATTTTTAAAGTAATAGTTAACTTTGGCAAGAGACTTAACTTATCCATTATTGAAGTATAATTTAGTGGAAGCTATGAATTCTAAATATTTCAAATTAGGAGGGATCAGATGTGTTGGACAGGGGCAGGTTAATGAGCACTAGTACACTCTGGCCACGTGTGATTCTTTGCTGTGGAATAACAGCATTTCTGTCCCTTAAACCACAGGCAGCTATGTGAATAGCAGTTGCTTACAGCAATGTGCTGTATTTATGGTGGCATGCTTCTGTCTCCAAGGGCCTCAGTGTATTGTGAAAACTTCATTGATTGATGCTAAAATGTTGCAGCACAAAATAAACAGACATTGTTGTCTGGTAGTGATGAACGGAATTGTGTTACCACATCTCATGCTTGTGAAGAATGACATTGTCGAATAGACGTAGGAAAAATGTTCCTATATGTTATAACTGCTGTATACTTCCTCTGTCCAAATGCATATAGACAAGGGACTTATGTGTGTGGGAAATGGTTCTTTGCTGCTTTACCGGGGAACTGGGTAATTTTTGCTTGCATAGGGAATACTGAATATATCTGTAGTGTTACAGCTTAATAGTGTAAGTACCCTTTGAAAATAATGAAGTGTATCATGCTTATTGGTTCTCACACCTTACACTGACCATGACTTCATCTGAGTGCAGCACATGACATCACTTTTCTTTCTTCCATTCTCTAAAAACAGCCACCCTTGATTCCACTTCTACCCTGGGTGGCTGGTTCAGCATGCGGTTGTTTCAGTGCATAGTGAACCCTTCTGGCCCCTGGGACGTAACTGTTTTCTAATGGTGCAGACATGCTTGCATCGTGGAATCCAGCATGGAATGATGGATGGAGTCAAAAAGAAATGTGTGTGAACTGAGTGCAGAGGTCATCCTTGAGTTCAGAGGAGAGGTTGGACACTGTGCTTTAGAAACCCTTAACTTTCTCAGGGTTAACATGTGTAGAAAAGAAGTAATTTATTTTGATGGATTTTTTTTTCCCACCTTTGTGATGCAGTTCTTTTTAAAATGTGAATCTCAGAATTGTCTGAATAATAATAATAATGGATAAATGTAATGAGCTTTTTGTATCGACTGTTATGCATTATTTCATTTAATCGTCAGATAACTATGAGCTCATCTAACTTTTTGTTGTTGAAGAAACTGAGATTTAGTGGTATTTAAAATAGCTTGCCAAGATTAAGCATAGCTAGAAAACAGAGGGTTGATCTGCCTATAAAGCCCACGTTTTTAAGACTTTATTAAAAGCATTTTCTCTTAATGAGAGAAATTTGTAATTGTTGGTTAATGGGCAAATGGAGCCCATTGGCATGTGCCATCAAGTTCTCTCCTTATAATTTAATTTTTTCATCAGTTTGATAATGCATATCTCTGCTCAGCACTGTCACTTCCTGTGACAGTTTTAGAATTAAAATAGTGTTACATTCCTGAAAAGATTCCTTATTCGTGTTCAGAATTGGTTTAACTACTAAATGTTGCTAATCTGCACTGTCTTCCAGATAGCTGTAACCACATCAGTAGCCACATTACCTACTTGATTCTGGATTACTTTTCCTTTAATAATACTCTGAAGTTTTTACATTAATTTTAAGTTTTATTTATGTATGATCAAGAAACTAGCATTAAAAAAACATAAAAACTGGCAATTTTATCGAGAATCATTTGGCTGTGGGTTCTGTGTCATTAAGATTATACATGTTCTTGGGGTTAAGAAAAGGCAATAAAAAATAGCCTGTGGCATCTTAAATTTCACTCAGTTCTCTTTGACTCTTATTAGACTTTCTCAGGATTATAGGACAATTATTATATGATTGGCACAGTGTCTACTTGGTTTGCATTTGATGATAGAAAGAATTTAAACAGCTCTATTTGTTAGAGATGCCAAAACAACAACTAAAAGACCCATTGTCATATAATTATAAGATTGATGAAATATGTGATCTCTTCAAGTTAGTTTTAAACTGTAGCTTTAAAATTAGACATTATTTATAAGAAATCACAGAGTTTTAAGGTTCACAAATAATTTGCTTAAGGAGCTTGGGGGAAGTTGTTTAGGATTATTTATTTTAAATGGTGCTGCAAGCTATCTTTTTCTTCCTTCTCAGGCATTGTGAGGTTTGAGTTATGTTGGCCCAAGGGTCCTGTGATTGAAGCCTACTCTTTTGGTTTCTTTCTTGTCCTTGTGGCTTAGTGCCCTGTAGTAGTTTTGGGGTGCATGTAATTGGGATAAATTTAACAGTAAAAATGAATTTGACCTCAAAGGCAAGGGAAGTAAAAGCAAAAATAAATGAATGGGACTATATTGAACTAAAAAGCTGCTAGACAGCAAAAGAAACCATTACCAAAGCAAAAAGGCAGCCTTCTAAATGGGAGAAGGTATTTGCATCAGTGCCTCTGATAAGGGGCTAATATCCAAAATATATAAAGAGCTCATACAATTCAACAACGAAAACAAACAATCCAATTAAAAAATGGGCAGAGGAAATGAACAGACACTTTCCCCAGAAGATATACAAGTGGCCAACAGACATATGAAAAGATGCTCAGCTACATTAGCTGTTTGGGAAATACAAATCAAAACCACAATGAGATACCACTTCACACATGTATGAATGGCTATTATCAACAAGACAAGTAATAACAAGTGTTGGAGAGGTAGGGAAACAGGAATTCTCATATGCTGCTGGTGGGAATGTAAATTGGTACAGCTACTATGGAAAACAGTATGGAGTATTCTCAAAAAAAAAAAAATTAGAATTAGCATATGACCTATCAATCCCTTTTTTCAGTATCTCCCCGAAAAATTTGAAAGCATTTATCTATAAAGGTATGTGAACCCCAATGTTCATAGCAGCACTATTTACGGTGGCCAGAACATAGAAACAATCGAAGTGTCCTTCCTTAGATGATTGGATGAAGACGATGTGGTACATATATACAGTGGAATATTACTCAGGCATAAGAAAAGGTGAAATACTGACATTTGTGACATGAATGGATCTTGACACTATCATGAAGGGAAATGAGTCAGAAGGAAAAAGTCAAGAACCATATACTTCCAGTCATGTGGGATATAAAACTGAAAGCAACAAACAAACGAGACAAACAAAAACTTGTAGACACAGACAACAGTTTAGTAGTTACCAGAGGGAAAGAGGGGAGAGGTGGCAGATAAGGATAAAGGGAGTCAAATATATGATGACTGAAGGAGCTTTGACTTTGGATCATGAACACACAATGCAATATACGATGACATATTATCTGTACACTCGATACCTATATAATTTTATTCACCAATGTCACTCCAATAAATTTAATTTAAAAAACTCCATTCAGATTGCTGGTGGAATCCAGTCGTTGTGGCTATTATCTAAGATCCCTGTTTCTTTGCTGCCCATCAGCAGGGGGTTATTTTCAGCTTCTCTAAACTTTTCTGCATTCCTTCTCCATCTTCAAGGCCAGCAAGGGCTCATCTAGACAAATTCCTCTGACTTTCCCTTTTGCCACCAGTCTGAGACAGCTCTCCACTTTTGAGAGCTCAAGGAATTAGATCAAATCCAGAGATTAGAATGTCTCATTCTTAAGGTCAACTTTGCTGTATAACATAGCATAATCATTGTATCATAATCATAATTATGCACATGATGATAAGCATCATAATGAACATAATGACAGGAGTGATATGTCATCATCTTCACAAGTTCTATAGGGTGTGGAATCTGGGGTAGGTACATTTTTAGAATTCTGCCAACCATAAGGGATATCTCAGCATCCCGGCTCTCCGTAACCCAACTAAAACAAGCACAAGCCTGTACCATTATTCAGTGACCCAGCAAAAATATGTTTCAGTAGGGATGGCTAATGTCATTTGATTTTAAGAAATTTGTGGGCATAAATTTCAGCTAAATTATGATCGTTATAGCTTGATGCCTCAAAGGTGTTAGAGATTTCTAAAGATAATAGTAAACATATTAGAAAAGGAGAAATTATTGTTCGAGTTTTTTAGAATTATTTATATCCAGACTTTTAATGTCTTACAGGTGAGACAAAGACATATTATGGGTCAGTTCACAGCCCATTTTATTGTGGGAATAAGTCTGTGGAACTGGGTCACTTAGGATTTCTACAAATATAATTGAGATTATAGATCATAAGATAGAAGGTCCGTTATATAAATGGGCATATGCAACATTACCATGTTGATCAGTTACCAAGTCCTAGGATGACTTAGCAACAAAATATAAAGTAGTTCTCCTAAGGCTATTGACTTATTTTTGAATTTACCTCCTAAGGACTCCTCAGGGCCACCAGACAAGGTCAGGCAATTATTCATCTCTGGGAAGAACACCTGATGGTTAAAATGATGTCAATGTTCATTACTTTATCATAGAGATAATCTCACAAAAGGGCACCTGTGTCAGAGTTCTTTGGTGGCAAGCAATAAAATTGGACCACAGTTAATTTAAAGCAGAAAAGGAATTTATTGTAAGGACATCGGAAAATTCACAGAACCTAGTGGCAGGCCAGAAGCTGGCCTCACGGTAAAGGTCAGGAGAGAACCAGAGTAATTTTAGGCAGCAAGATTTACTACCTAACTACCGCCCTGTCTTCTGAGTGCATGCTTCAGGGAACAATGTGGAATCCTTTTCTCTTTCTGGCCACCACGGTAATCAGGACTCAAAGCCCTGAAGAGACTGCCCCCTGACCTTTCTACAGAAAGGCAGGGACCTCTAGTCTGCACCCCCTGAAGGAGGAAAGACATACTTTGAAAGGACTCAAGGCGAAGAGGTAGAAGCTGGGGAAAAACTTTAAAACACAAAAACTGACCTTCACTCTAGGATATTTTTGTTTAAAATACTTTCTCAAAAACCATTCTAAAAAATGTATTGGGTGGTGATTTCTGCCTTAAACAAAATAGTCTTTTATTGCTGCACAATTGCTCTTAAATCATAGAAACCCAATAATATCCCCCCCAACAAAGTAATGTTAAATTAGAATATTTTAGGCATATCCCCTTATTTGCATAATGTCAATGAAATTCTTTGACTAGGTAGATAAAGAAGGGCCTGTTTAGCATATCACAATGAAAAATCTGTGTCAAAAAAAAAAAAAATCTGCCAGCAAATAACACAGGAGCAAAAAGCATTGTATGTTGTCCTGCAGTCATGTTAACTGATTATTTATTTGTAAAGTGAATACAAACTACAAAAATAATCCCTATTCTATTTGTTGAATGATAATAGCTTTTAAAATGAACATTTGTGTCTAACATAAAAAACCCTCTGTATCTGACAATTTATGGATAAGTGATCATGTTGTAATAGCATTGTATCAAAAGCTGCTTTTCTTTGTAAACCCTTATATTTAATCCCTCCAACAGCCAACAAGCTCCATGCTTCCCAGGGAATTAATTTAAGATTGAAGATAAAAAAAAAAAAAAAAAAAGAGGCCAAAGTTAATGACATCAAAGAGAAAGCTCTTGAAAGAAGTAATAGTTTCAAAAAGATTTTGACTGTGTTTATAAAACAAATATAAGCTACTGTAGAAAGAATTGGTGTAAAGTAAGGTTATTGCTGCTGACTTATTCAAAATGATCTTTTCTAGTTTTTAACCTCAACTAATCTTGTAATAAATGTTTTAAAGCAAAATTTTAATGTGTGCATTGGAAATGACATTAACCAGTTATATACTTAGATTGCAAAAAATGTCTTAAATATCGATGATGTAATTTTGACAAGAGCAAATTATTACTTTCGATAGCATAGAATTTTTATAGTTAAACCATGAAATTTCTAAATGGATAAATAGATAAAAGAGGTTTGTTGGTGAGTTAGATAAAATTTAAGATTTAATTGTGTTCTGGCAAAGAAAAAAAATAATGGCATAAAACTGATGTGGAAAATAAAAAATGATACATTCAGTGAATGTTCTCCATTTTAAATAAAATGCTTTCCATGTAATGACTTACACCTATAGTGGAATCAAAGCAACACATTATTTACACATTTAATCTTATTTTGATTTACTCTAATTTATCTGATATCAGCAGTCTGTTAGATGATAATTTAAAAATTCGCTGCTACTGTAATTGCTTTAGGAAATCTTCCTAATGATAATTTTATTCCCTAGAATAATTTAACTTTCCATTTAAAAGGCACATCTAAACACGATAAAGTATGTATTGGCAACAGAAGATGTTTATGTTCACGTAGAATGATAATTTCCTTAATGGACAGCAATGTTATGTTTCATATTTTATGGGAATGGAGATGGACTGAAATTACTTTTACTACACGTACCTTCTATGTTTGTGGTAGTATAAACAGGGAGCTAAAGAATTTAAAACTTTAAAAAATTTCCCCAAAATTGTCTTCATGGAGGCAAACTGAGATCATGACATCATATTTTGTTAGCTCTCACATATCCTCCAGTTTGAGCTACTTCCTCAGCATAGTAGCACTTTTGAAGACCTATGTCTGGCTTTTTCTTGGGAAGATAGGTAGGATTGGTTCTTTCTTAGAAACCATGATGTTGTGTTTCTGAACCTGTGCCCCACACCTGAGAACGCAGCCCTCTCCTGCCATGACTGTGGCTTCCTGCAGAGAGCTTTAGTCCTCATGGAGGAAATGTCAGAGGAATCCTCAAGTGTATCCTCACCAGAAGAAAGGAGAGAGAGTGATGGAGAATCTTCCAAGGAAAAATGGTGGTGGAAATAGAGATAGTCCTTCCAGAAAAGCTCTGGGGATGGCATTACCCCAAGCTTCTGAGGGTGCTTTCTGAGTATCCTCTCCCAGTCATCGTAGGACAGAAGCTTCATCATTTATTTCTGTAAGTGTTGAGGACAGGGTGTAGGTGTTGGAGAGAACTATGTCCAAAATAATGGCGTTCAGGAAAAATCTTAAGGTCATCATGTGAAGGGTGAGAAGACTTCATGCCTAAGGTGTCAATGGTTAAAGTCTAAAATAGAGGAGCTCAGGCTTATCCAAGTCATGGAGATTTGTTTTTGGGTGATAACAGTTGCCTCTCAGCTATCTCTCACCCTGTGTTTTTTACTTCTGTTGGAGCACCCAGCCCAGTTAATTATGGCCAGGTTGGTAAGGTATATTTATTCTGGGAACTTAACTTTGTAGAACAGAGCACGTTGATGCGGATAGAGCTGCTGAGGCAGAAGTCTCCCAGAGAGGGATGGTGCTCCTGGCAGGCCCATTGGGCCTCATGCTTGTCCAGTACAGGAAGAACCCCTCAGCAGTGGTGACTGTGAGGGAAGTCTCAGTGATTAGATGCAAATTAGCTTACTACTCTGTCCCCGATTTCTAGCATAAAATAATTCTAGGAGTTATCCATTAAGTATTTGTTGTATACCCATAGACTAAACAAGATCCAAACCAAGAGTATGACATATCCCTGTCTTCATACACATCATAGTTATATGAAAAAAAAATTTATACTCCAGTATAAATGTAATATTAATGGAACTATAAGTAAGGAGAATTCACATTAAAAATAACTACTTCTTGATTGAGGTGAATTAAAAAAAAAATCAGGGTTTCTGCAAGAAACAGAAGATGATAGAAGAAGATTTAATAGAGGAACTATTTACAGAGTCAGAGCCAGTGTTAAGATACCCTAATGAGATGGCGATACACCTGCTGTGACTGGCAATAGCTTGTTGAAGAGAGTCACTCACAAGAACTGTAACTTTTGTAGTTGAATTCAGCTGGTGCCAAATCAGAGCCTTCAGAGATGGGGACAGAAGCTGTGGATTAAAATGCCTCTCCTTTTGTGATCCTCATCACCTCATACTGGTGCCTCCTGTTGATGGAACTCAACCAGAAGCAGAATCCACATAGACTGGCCTCCCTGTCATGGAGAAGGGTAGAGAAAGGTGGAGGGTGGATTTGGAGTAGCCAGTGAAGAATATTTAGCAGAAACTTCATATAAAAGTTTGAAGTGTACAAATTTACATATCATCTCATGTTGAATAGTTTAAAGCATGATGAATTACACATGAAGTTTACAGGTAATATTTAGTTTATAAAACTTTTATCTTGTCTCTCATACTTGTGCATGTGGCTAATTAATCAGAAGAATTTATCATCCGATGTTTTTCTTGACACTCCAAAACCTTTTGAGAGGTGTAGGGATACTGGGTATATGCAGAATCCTAACACAAGGGTAGGATTCTGTAGATATCTATATGTATAGGGAAGCGGAAAGGTTACTGAGCTGTCTGTGGCGACACTGAGCTATGATAACTTTTCTTCATCTTTTTTTGGCATTATGCTTTCAAAAGGTGTGACGTTACTAGAAGCTTCCATGGTAAGCTTAAACAATGTAAAGGAATTCTGTAAACAAAGCAGAACCATAACAAGGGACATTTGAATGGAGAATTGAAGTCCTTGAGATGAAGACAGAGAGATACAGACCCTGTAGCTTAAGATGATTATAACTTCATTCTTTGTGTGTGGTAAGCCTGTTTGTCTACCTCATATATTGCTCATAATAGAGATTTTTTTCCCTTCTTTGCCTCTAGCATTTATAGGCATACTGTTAACTCAGTTTTAGTATATTACTCAGTAAAATATCGTGGGTTACTTCAAATTTCAGAGGTGCTGCAGGAAATCAGTTTTAAGAAACAAAATATAAAATGTACCCAATATAACACAAGGGAGAAATGTTCTTAGGTAAATTATTTAAGTATCCTAGAAAACATCTCTGCACATGATAGAATGGTATTGTTTCTAGAAGAACATTTTTATTATTCAGAATAACTCCTGAATAATATAATTTTATATGTATCTTTTCAATACACAGTAATCAAAAGTATGATCCTTAAAATATGTTACAAAGGAGATGAAGCTAGTCAGAAATCATGGAGGAAAACCTTGTACTTTCATGTGGAGTGAATCCAACAAATACTGATACCAAACGAGTATGATAATTATACTTATTTGGTTTTAGGGATAAGGAATACTGTTACAGAGGAAGGCAACCACGCGTCACCTTTATCCTAAAAACAAAATATTTTAAGATATGATTTTAATGCAACTCAAAGTGTGTGTGCTAAATCATATATTGGAGTTAAGCAGAGGAATTTTAAAGCGGATATTATATACTATTTAGCTTCTTAAATCTTGATAATCTGAAGCTGAAATAGTTGTTGCATTGTGTTGATTTAGTGAAAAGTAAGGTGTGTATGTTGTCTGAGATCTATTAATCTTCATTTGCCGAAAAGGTTTGTAAAATATATTTTACATTTAAGGACACAAACTTGTGCCACACTTGTCAGATAATTTGGTAAACAATTATTATTTTAAACTGTGGTGTGTGTGTGTGTGTGTGTGTGTGTGTGTGTGTGTGTGTTAACAAAATGAGCCCAATGTGGTTTCCTTGGAGTATTTTCTGACTTCTCTCTTAAGTCAAAGCAGGTGCAGTGTTTGTACTTTCAACACATTTTTTTACAACCTGCTTGTATCAGAATTTTTTTGATAAATTTAAACAAGCAGACATAGAAGGGGTCTCATATTTTACTCTCCTTGGGAGGTCCAGGTGAGTGGGGAGCACACGTTAAGTGCACTGAGGGTCATGGTCATCTAATTGATACAGTGCAGATCATGAAACGGGACAACATTTTCTGAGAAAAATATAAGACACTGAAATACTTTTTAAATTATTCATGCTGTCATCTTCTGTAAACATAAAATACTACTTTTAATTCTTGGATAGTGTGAATGAAATACTATGATCAGAGTAACTTTCTTGTTTAAAGGTAAATAATTGACATGGTATAGGTTTTTATGTAACTATGTTTACTTGAGTCGGGCTTCAATGAGCCGATGTGTTATTAAATTACCCTCTAGGCCTCATTTTTAAATTTTGCTATGTATGGTGAGAATTGTTCATTGACAAATAATAGATGCCAAAAAGAGAATGGCAAATTGAAAGAAAATTGATTGAATTTTTAGAGGGAGAAAAATTATTTCTCCTCTTTATTCCACAGTTGGACCTAAAATGATTGAATTCAGTTGAACTTTCAGTGGGATTTAGAAACTACTTACATTTGGTTCTCCCTGCTGTTGGTGTCCAGACGCTTATTCGTTTTTTTATTCTTACGAAGTGATGGAGGAACACTTGTACAAAGTGCAAGAACCTGAGAGGTCATGACAGAGAACATGTGGAGCAGGAACGATGAAATACAAGCACACTTTTACTGTATTTGTAAGTACCAGGCTTTGTGCTAAGCAAATGGCTTATGTACTTACCTAATATTCGTAACAGTTCATATCTTATAGATAAGGGAACACTTTGCCCTAGGTTAAAAAGTATGGGAAATCTAAGTTTGACCTAGGTCATCCTGCTCTGCACCCCACACTCACAGCAAGTGCATAGCTCAATGCCTCTCCACATACTGAGACCACACTCTGTGTTTTTCCTTGTAGTGGTGAGTAGCAAAGGGGACTGGCACAGACCAGCAGTGCTAATGTGCACTATTCTTACATGAGCGAATTGAGCAAACAGTACAAGTGTGAAGTTGAAATTTAAGTTAATTTAATGATCTACTGGAAACATTACAGACCAGTGTCAGAAAATAAAAAACTAGTGATGTCTGCTGCATGAATTTCCTTGTCAGTTGTCATCCCTGGCTTTATTCTTATTTATTGCACTCATTAAAGTTGTAATTAGTAGTAAGTACCTTTTAATTTTTTAAAAATTAATTTTCTTAGTTTATACTGGCGGTTTATACCCAGTCAGTGTTTTTAGTGAATAATGTATTTCCTAAAAGGGTTTATTTACCCTGAAGGTGATAAATCATTATCTTTTATCATTGCACCACAAAGAGCGCAATTAAATAATTGTTAAATAGCTCTGTTTACATTATGGTTCACATTCATGTACCTTAGGCATATATACTGTATGAAGAGACTATTGTATTGACATCTTGTTGGTCAAGCAATGCAGAAATCAAAGACGGGGAGCCATGTGCCAAATAGATACAATCGAAATCTTTATTAATAGCTATAGAAATTAATGTCAGTCCGTAGCAAGCCCTAAATTGTGATACACAAACTCTGTAGGACAGAATCTACAGGAGACCAGATATTTCTGGTACTGTTCTTATCTGTAATGCACACATAAATAGACATAGATTCACAATGGCCTTCTGGTTGCAGGCAGCCCCCAGCATGGAGCAGAAGGCTGCAGTTCTATAAGTAATTTGTTAGTTGTTTGGAATGGCTTACATAGAAAAATCATATTTTAAACTGTGGTTAGACTCTGAGGCCAGCTCCCAAAGTGCATATTTAACCACTGTGTATTCTTTCATTGCTCTACTTTCTATGCTATTTATATTATTATATTTTGGACATTGTATTATTTGTCATTATTGCTTATTGGCTGAGAATTCCCTATGAGCAGGGTTGATGTGTCTTAGGAAATGCTTTGGCCTATTCTGGCCACATTTGATTATGAGTTTTTGTTTTTTGTTTTTTGGTTTTTTTTTTAGCGAATGAAAGTATAACATTTAATAGGTTTTAGGGAACTACATGTGTGTTTTCAAGAAAGAGTTCTATTCAGAATTCCAAGTCTGTATGCCAAGAAATACTCCTGAAATAGGTAAATTGAAGAATGTCTGCAAGCTGTGTAGCTCAGTATTTAAAATTATGGCCCTTACCTGAACTTCATTAATTCTGCCTTGAGAAAAGCCTTCAGGAAAAGTATACCATTTCCTCAGCTGCATAGTGATCAGAAATAAAGAGTTAGTACTGGACTTCGGGACAGGCCTTCTTCAAGTCTATAATTCTTTTCTAATCCAAAGAGAAATTATATTATGATTATATGTTGAGTTCTTTGTTTTCTGGAATTTCAGTGGAATGTGGATAATGCTATTACAATAGATCTCAAAAATCTAGTCCTATGACTCAGAAAACTATTTACCATTTTTCACTTTGAGGATAAATATTTCTTAGATGCCACATCTCAATTGATTAAGTAATTTTTTTAAAAAAGAATTATTTAGTAAATGTTTTGATTATACATTTTTGCCTTTGAAGACCTCTAATTACTTTAACCAACTTCCTTTTAGGGGAAAATATAAAAATTGGAGTGCTTTTCTATTTGGAAGTATTGGAAGCAAAGTTCTAAAATGTTTGTGTTGAACGTATGGGGATAACATGTACATTTTTGAGCAGTGCTTGAAGTAAAAACTTGTATCGGGTTATATATTTGTATTTTGGGATTTAAGTCTCTGTTAGACTAGAGCCCTTTATGACTGCAAGCCCCTTGAAGAGAGACCACGTCTTAATTTTCTTTTTACCCATGTGACTTTCACAGAGCCTTGCACATGATAGAAACTACTGATATTTGTGGAAAGGATGAGTTAAGTAATTTTTTGCCTTGTCTTTCTGGGACAGTATTTTTCATGCAGTCCTAAATATACAGGCATACCTCAGAGATATTGCGGGTTCAGTTCTGGACCACCACAATAAAGTGAATATCGCAATAAGTGAGTCACATGATTTTTTTTTGTTTTCCAGTGCATATAAAAATTATATTTACACTATAATCTAGTCTGTTAAGAGTGCAATAACATTATATCTAAAAAACAATGTACATATCTTAATTAAACATCCTTTAATGCAAAACGAATGCCAACCATCATCTGAGCATTCAGCAAGTTATAATCTTTTTGCTGGTGGAGGGTCTTACATTCAGTTTGTTAAAAAAAAAAAAAAAAAAGCAATATCTGTGAAGCACAATAAAGTGCAATAAAATAAGATATGCCTTTATTAAAATCCATGATAGTACCTTTGATCAAGCCTGGAGGATATTAAATAGCTTTAAAAAATCAGAGTGTGGATACTAGAACATTTTAATGAGAGCAGGAAATGTGTTGCTAAAGTGACATTATTAAGTACTACCTACATTTTCATTTTGAATGATAAGGTGGAAACAGTTTGGTAATTAGAAAATTTTAAGTTATTTGTGAGGTCAACCATACTTATTCTTAGGTTTCATGGATGAGTTTCACTGATGAGTGCCTCTATAGTCATATCAGTTCTATCTTCCTTGATTTTTGCTGATTAAAACCAAATTATTTTCATTTTCTCATGGTATCAGGAATATGTTCTTGCTATGTCCACCAAAATACACAGATTACTGGATGATTGGAAAGAAATGTGGTGACTCTAGAAATGACATTATTGTATAGTATACATGCATGAGAGATTTGGGTGGGAGGATGTATATTTATCCTACTTCACTAACTTGCCAACAAGAAAGAGAGAGTTGGAGAACAAAACCTTGAAAATTACAGAAGAATGGAGAAATAAGCTTTCCTGAAATTAGTTTGCTTATATTTTGGGAGTAGTTTTTTGGGGAGCGTTGAGTTCACACCAACATCTTATCAAAATACTCATGCATTTCCTAGAACTAGTGAAAATTCTGTAAATGCTCAGTCTGAAGATCAGATAGTACCACTGTGCTGGCAGGCTGAGATGCGCTACAAACTAACTTGCTTTGATGTTGCTGATTTTATTCTTATGTGAGGAAACTAGTGACCTGCATGAATGTATTTACATAAAATTTTAGTAGCTGATATTAGAGGGACTACTACTTGCTGAACACAACACATGCATGATCTTATTTTACTTCTAGCTGACCTTGTGAACATAGGAGCTTGTATCATCCATTTTTACATAAGCCTCATTTCTTGGGAGTGACATGTCCACAGTCTCACACCTAATATGGGGCAGAACTAGGATTGAAAACCAGGCAATTTGATCCCAAAGACTAACATTCTTACCATTTTGTAGTACTCTCCTGTTCTAGAAATATTAAAAGGCCAATGAACAGAAATAAACAGAAACATGTGGTGAATTGGTAATCAGTAATATAAGTCTAACATTTGAAAATATTTAACTTATTTAATTCCTTCTGCTAAAATGATCTATTGACTACCGTGCGAAATGCTGTATGGAAAATACGAAGACAAGATCCACACAAGGCCCTTTGCTCGTGGAATGAGTAGGGTATAATAGAGGAGATCTCGAATATCAGTAAAGAACTCTAGTTCAAAGTGCTAAACAGGTGCTTCTTAAAGGTTGCACAAGAGAGTAATTACACTTAAGGAAAAATCTAGGAAGGCGTCATAGAGGAAGTGGCCATTTATGCTTGACTTTGGAAAACCAGATGGCTATCAGTGATACAGACTAAGGTAGAGGTAGAGTGGGTGAGATTGAGTTTAAGGGGGTAGGACAAGGGTGAATACATGTAGAGAATGGCAGAAATGGGACTGGTGTTTTCGACAATGAGAAGTATAGTTTGAATTATAATGTGTTAGAGGGAGAGACTGATATTGCCAGGCCTTTAGAAGCCTCAGGACCTGATCGCATTCAGCAGGCTGTGAGGTATCACAGAGAGTTTGGCGTTAAGTTGTTTTATGCATGACTGGTTTCTGCTGTGCCAACCTAGTGGTCAAGTGCAACACAGAAGCGTGGTAGTTTGCATTCTGGGGCTGTGGTCTTCCCAAGGTTTGTAATGTCCATATCGCCTTTCCTGTGTGTTGTCATCGTCCCTTAAATTTAAGGATTCATCTGCTCCAAGGCATAGGAGGGGTGTGCCTTCTAGTCTTAATAAATTCCATGTGTCTCATGGTTCTGAAATCATTTTCCATTCTATAAAAATGTCATGAGAAATTATTGCTGGTGTGTAATGATGATTCTTCCTCATAAAGAAGGATGCTTTGGAAAACATTTACTTTGAATTTGATCAGGTGTGGACAGTTAATAGTAGCAAGCATCGGAAACTGCTTTCTGCAACAGCGTTAAATATAAAGAGAAGGAACAGGACATAAGAATGTATTCATGAAAGGTAATAGTTCTTTTATAGAATGTGGTAAGCTTATAAAGGACAGAATAAATATGTTTACAACAGTATTTTAAAAAATGAGGTTAAAAAATAAACCCGTAAGGAAAGGAAAGAGTAGCCATGCTTTATTGAGGGCTTACAGAGAGCAGCCCTTGTGCTAAGTTTTTCCTAAGTATCATCTCATTTAATCCTGACAGTAGCCCTGAGCTGGAAGGGTTGTTGTTATCCCATTTTGCAGATGAAGAAACAGAGGCTGCGTAGGATTTGAGCAGCTTGACCAGTGTGATGTAACTGCTACCAGGCGACAGAGTGGGAGTTCACACCCAGGTTAGCCTCACTCCAGAGGCCACTGGTCTCTCTAACCTTTCCTTATATCAATGGGGAATCAGCTATTCATGTTAGTAAAATCTCTTAGCAAGACATACAAACCGAAAAGGAGTCCTTTGACTTATTCTTGATATAGAAAGGCAATTATTAAATGTCAGACGGGTTTTGATAATACTTTGCCCCTTTGGGTTGTGGTTGTGTTTACATGAGCACAAGGAAGCATGCGGCATGGATTCCCTTTGGCCAATAGAGATGGGTTGCCACTCAGTTATTTGTGCTGCTACAGCATGTGCTAATCAATGGCACTTCTTGCTTCAGTGAGATAAGCTGGGGCTATTGGGGTAGGTATACTGCCTTGTAGTCATACCTGATCATTGTGAGTGCACCGAGCAACACATGCTATTCAGTAATTTACAGCAATTTACTTGATTGATCTTTCTGTGCATTATCATGCAATTTTAAGCTTTAAATATGCCCTTGTCTGTCTTTGACATGTAGTTGTTTATTTTTTATTTACTTGGTATTTTTTGTTTAGATTTCATCTGTCTTGGAGAGCTTTTATATAGAATTAGCTGCTCTGGCTGTTGGCTTCTGGAAGGTTAATAGAAATAGTGGTGTTTGGTGCCAAGCTGCTTATTAAAGCAGTTCAAATGGTCTGACCCACAATTTGTGGCCAACCTCTCATTAGAGTGCAGTCTTCACTTTATACCTTCAATGAAGCAAATAGGTTTTGACAAGAATATTGACAATGTTCTCATGATGGTTTAAAGATAAACAGGTAAAAAAATGTTGCTTAAGCTCCTTAATGTAAAACCAGTTGTTATAAAAGTTCTTTTCTCAATGCCTTGATGACACTGACAGCATTATTAATACTTTCAATATTCTATGTCAGCAATCGTTTGATATCAGTTTAATCATTTTACTGGTTAATGCTGGATTTTTAGCATGATCATTTAAATATCCCAAAAGACTGGGTTGATTGTTCCTCACCAGGTAGATTCATTTTAATGTCAAGAAAATTGCATCACTTGTAACATCAGGTATGCCTTTTTTAGAGGTTTTTCTTTAAATCAAATCATTATAACAGTGTTCTGACACTTAGTTATAGATCTATTTTGACATATTTTCTTAATAAGATCACAATAAAAGCTTTTTGGAAATTAGGCCTTCAGAAAATGAAAATAATCACATGTTTTTCTGATTCCAACAATACTGTTAAAAGTTCAGCATACAACATCCCATTTATAGTTTTCTTAGAAAAAGGTTTCCAGAGTAGATTTCTTTTCATATACGGTAGTCTGTTGTATCTTTACCACAGATAATTGTTTTAATCAGATTTGTCATGTTTCTGGCATATTTTGAAATAGTAATGTATAGGAATGTGTAAATGTTTCATTACCTATAGAGGTGCAAATGCACCATATAAAAATCATTTGAAAGCTCATAATAGTATTTCTGTTTTCGTAGTTAACCAGTTCTTGCTGATCATCTTATTGCTGGATCTCCGTTTATGCACGTTTCTATGCAGAGCCCATTCATGGGGCTATCTTTTCTATGCAGGCTTTATGTTTGCAGATGATCCATGCAAACACAAACAAGGAATTGTAGCATCAGTATTTCATTCCTAAAGCTGAATGATGGCAGGCATAATTACTGAGACTAACATCTGGAGTGGTTTATTAAAGGGAAACCTGCCAAGACTGTTAGCATATACCAAACAGCATTATCCATATGTGCCATTTTATCACTGTTGAATGTTGGGGTGTGTTAGTATGAAGGGAAATGAATACAATCCAGCAAAGGATCACCATTGACACATTATCTTTCTAGAGCTGATTTTTTTTTAAGCTCGATGGAGCAGTTTTCTAGCGATCACTAATTTATGCATCTGGAGGGTTTCTAGATAGACAGATACCTGGTTACTTGGTCTTGCCAGAATGAAAATGTACCCTTCGTTCAAGTCCTGCTGAGTTCTTTTTTAAACATGTTCTCCAAATCCTAGAAAGAATTAAAATACTATTATTAACAAATAAAAAGATTAAAAGATACTGAGGATCTACTATATATTCAATCTTATTCAAAGTTTGGTACACGCACTTGAGAAGTTTAATAGGGGTCTTGTCTAGTAGAGTGAAAAAAGAGCACTATGATGCGATTACCAAATTTCTTGGAGTAGTACTGAATTACTTTTCACTCTTTTCCTTAGCAGACAGCTATAGTTGAATAGAGGGTATTAAGTCAGCAGATCTTATCAAAATATAAGAGCTTCAATTCTTATGAATACATTAGTTTTAATAATGTTGCAATTCAGTTTATCTAAGTAATAATCTTGACAGACTACCCCAGCCTAACATGGTAACTATTGCCCTCCATAGGCAGCAGTAGAAGGTAGCAAGCTCATCTGGGAACAGAAGGAAAAGAGGTAGATCTTAAAACACTATACTTAGATGGAATGAGAAAAAAAGTGGTCCCCAGAAATGCATCTGGTTTGTTCTCTGTACCAGTCACTGCCAGGTGCTGAAGACTGGTTCTTTTGTAATCTCAGAGACTGGTTGTGTTAACAAATATTTGCAAATGTTTCATGAGTTGTATGGTGGAGGTATGTACAAGTACATAGGGAACACTGTGGAAGAGATGAGTGGTTTAATGTGCTTGTTGCACAAAAATCTCATCACTTCCCCTTGAAACAAGGGCAGTGAACTCTCTCCCAAATTTCTCAGGCAGTCTGTTGTTCCGTCAACCTGTGCCGGTACTTACTTTACTGTTTGAACTGCTAATAAGTCCCTCTTCTGAGTCCTGCTGCCTCTCTGCTCTCACTTGTTCACTGCCTTTCTCCTCCAGCACACTGGTCCACCTGCAGCGTCAGGGCAGCCTCCTTCTTACTAGGGCCTTGGAAGTCAGCTCTCATTGGTCTTTTGCATTCAGTCTCCCTGTGCTCCAGGCCGTCTGCCATATACTGCAGTGTACATATCACTCTGTACATAAAAACCCACACTTCTTGGGAAGACCGCTGTGACCTTCTGCCATTCCTTTCACATTCTCATAACGGGCTGTGGATGACCCTCCTGGGACTTGCCCTCTGCCTTTCCTTCCACCTTGAGGGTTCTTTCTCCTTTGTCTGGTGAATTTCTTTTTAGCCTTCAGGATGAAGGCCAAGGCTTCACATTTTAGCTCCTAGGTGACAGATCCTCTTCCTTCAGAGTCTAGTGCCTCTTCCATACCCCAGCGATGCGTGTATCACATGGAGTTTCAACTTTCTGTGTCCCACGGTATTCTGTGAGCTCCTCCAGGGTAGGGATTTGCCTTATTCAGCCTCACACATTGTAGGTGGACAGCCAGTGTTTGTAGAGTAAATGAATGGCTGAGATGCTAATTGAACTTACCTTTGAAGGAGTAAGATATTTCAATGATTAAGATGCATTCGCCATAAGACAAACTTAGTAAGATCCCTCACTTGTAAAAATGTGTTTTAGCAGAATAGGCTTCCTGCAAGTAGACTGAAAAGCAGTCCCTGGATGAACCCTGGAGGGAGAGGTGCCGCTGTTGTGTTCCTACAGAATTAGAAGTCTCTGTCTTACATGCTTGTAGTTTAAAAAAATCAATTATACAACAGTGTTGATTTAAAGCTTTTTACCTATTCTTGGGTATTTGGCTTACTTGATTTCCAATATTTTGCTGTTTTAGTGGTCCCCTGCACACACACACACACACACACACATGCACACATGCACACATACACACACACATACATACATGTGTTATGTATATATCAGGAGTCATAGCCAGTAAAAGCATCTATAAACATTTTCATATTTCTGAATTACATGTAACTCTAGCCGGAAAAGTTTGCTAAGATCATCATATCCAAGGTGTCACCCTGAAGACAGAAGTGTACTGTCAGTAAATACCCACAATTAAAGGGGGACACTAAGTCAGGACTTACAGGCTGTGTTAATTTGGGCATAGGAAATTGTCGTGGGCATTTTGCAAAACCCAACAATGGACATCTTTTCTGCCTCTCTTTCTTGCTTTCTGCTCCTTCTCCCTCCTCCCTTGCTCTCCCCTCTGCTTGTCTCTGCCAGTTGTCCCCCTTGCATATTGTTTATTGCTTCCTAGTAAGATGATAGCTGAGCAGACTCTGGGTAAGCAGTCAAGTCTGACTGGAAGCAATGCTACTGCACAGTCCGTATGCAGGAGGACTTCAGGAGGCTCACTTATTGGCTGGTTAGGGACGTACAGATCAGTAGTTGTGGAATGTAGGAATGTCTCCAGGGAAACCTGAGCACTGACTCAGACTGTGTCTGCTACTGAATTTTCATTCTTGGAGTAGGTTGGTGGAAGGGATATTTTTTGCATTTTTTAGATCAACAGTGAATTTGAAAATCATCTAAACTTTTATTGTCCCTTTGTATTCTTTCTTTTTAATGTCTTTGCCCATTTTCTGTGTGGCTGCTTTTATTTTAGTAACAGAAAGAATGTTAGGATTCCCTACAAAAGAACTACTTACTTGATGTATCCCTTGTAGCCATAAGCAGTTAGTTACATGAAATGGCTGGACCAAGATGTTACCTGGGATGATGGAGAATAAAACAGGGATTTTTGAGTTTTCTGGATATCCTATTTTTTTGATATTTAGAAGTCAACTATAGAGCTTGAGGTGGAAAATATGTTCATATGCTGTCTTTCCTGCTTCTACCTAGAAATATATTGTGTAATGTTTTACAAGATATGTCCCACATTCTATATAAACTGTGGTTTAGACAGAAAAACAGAAAAAACGGAGTTCATATTTGATAGGAAAACCTAAAACTACTTTTGGCTTTACCAATAACTGGACATGTGGCTTGGAAAATCACTTAACCTCCTTGAGTTCAATTTTTTCTCTATTATGTGAGAGGGTTGAATTTATTAGAAAGTGATCTTCAAAGTCCTTGCTACTACAATATTCTTTTTGTGTGCTCAGACATAATGATCCCAAAACTTAATACCCTATCTATTGACTTTTTCCAAAATTCTGTCAAGAATTACTTTAGCACTAGAATATTGCAGAATATGCTGTGTAAAAATGTTTTTGATTATTTATACCCAACTGCTTATTCAGCCCTTGAATTGGCTTTCAGAATGCATACATATTTTTAAATAAAGTAAATATCTGGACTATAGATATATAAATTAAACAAGGGTCCAAGAATATATAATTTTGGTAGTATATCCAACTTCTACAATATCATATTGAAAGCCTTAATTGTAACCAAATAATGTATTCCAGTCTGTATTTAACTATATATCAACTCAGTGGACAAGTCATGAAGAGTATAATTGACAGCTAGTAAAACCTTTGCAGAAATGAATCAGCTTTTAACTTCATATTAAATTATTCTTTTCTAAAAGACTGAAAACTATAATCAAGTTCTTTCTATGTAATTTGCTATGGATTACTACTTTAAGAGAATAACATCCTTTGTTAAAAAGGCTTTTCTATTATTGGCTTACAGTGTCCCCTCCTCCCACTGAATTAAAGCTTTCAACCTGCCGTTAGATGCCCTGAGCTTTTCACCTGAACATTTTCATAATGAGAGCATAATGAATGTTGAAACTGGTATAGATTACTTAAAATAGGCTTAGATTTGCTCTCTATTGATGCTTTGACCTCCAGAGAGAGAATAGAAATAAGTTTCTTAGTACAGAGGTGGAATTTTTATCAAATACATTAAAGCTTGAATTGTACAGGTGGAGTCTGTAGCCTTTCACTGCTAGTTTTTATTTCTTGGGTCCATTTATTAGATGAGCAAGTATGAATATACCAACAGTTAAAATTTGCATTTTTATGCTTATCATGTATTATAAACACTAGAAAACAATATAATAGCAATATGTTATATGGAAGAATTAGAAACTTAAAATTGCTCATTTATGCATTTATCAAAAATAAAACTAAACTTTATGTGTTAACATTCTGTAAATAGAGTGTTGAAAAATGCAGCCAAGATTCTTGCCTTCACAGAGTTTATGGGATTATGGTCAAGAGCTTTATTGTGATTTTCTTTATAGATGCTGAGAGGACCTTTACAAAATTTCAGGAGAAAAAATGGATAAAAGACATGAACACAGTTCATGTCAATGGTTATAGAAATGGCTTTCAGACCTATGTGAAGATGTTTACCTTCACTCACAATAAGAGAAATGCAAATTAAAATGGCACCTACACCAAAATACCATTTATGCCAGTAGATTGGCAAAAAATCAAAATCTTGACACATTTTGTTGGCAAAGCGAAGGCGAAAAGGGCCCTCACATTGCTGATGTGAATGCAAGATGACCCTGCCCTGTGGAGGGCAATAGCAGAGCCTAAGAGGATGGCTGTAGCTGGCTCTGCACAGGCCCCTAGCTTCTCTCTGCTTTTTCAGTGTGCTCTGAGCTTCCTCACCACCACCCCCTTGACCCTTGGAAGTTTCCTCTGCTCACCACCATAGCAGGCTGGAAATGCCTCAGAATCAACATTCTCTGGGAGAAACTCTTAACCAGTGACTCTTGAGCATTAATGTAATTTCTCAGATGGAATAATCTTAAGGCCTTTCTTTGTACTATTTCCTAGTGTTTCCCTTTCAGATTAAGTTTCTGTCTCTACTAGGGCAGCAGGCTCAAAAAAGCACCCTTTCTTGGCTGCATTTTCTTCCTGTGTCACCAGTGCTCCTGCATTTCTCAAATAGCCACTGGTCACAAGATCTGCTTCTGGAGAAAACAAACTGCCTTGGACCCAGCAATCACAGGGCAAGGAATTGACCCTGAAAATGCATCTCTCCAAAAAGGAAACAACATATACTCAGGGTTTCTCATTGTGGCAGTATTTGTAATAGCAAAATGGAATAAAATTAAATGCCCAACCCTAGCGAACTGGCTGAGTACATGACAACGTGTTATTTTTTGTTCTTTTTTTAAACAGCTTTATTAATATATAATCTGTATGCCATACAGTTTACTGACAAAGTATACAATTCAGTGGTTTTGTATATCCAAAGACTCGTACAACCATTACTACAATCTACTTTTAGGGTATTTTTATTACCTACCAAAGAAATCCTATACCCATTAGCAGTCAAATCCCAATTGCCACCCCCTAACCCCAGCCCTAGGCAATGTCTAATCTACTTTCTGTCTCTACAGATTTGTTTATTCTGGACATTTCATATAAGTGGAATCATATAATACTTGATCTTTTGTGACTGACTTATTTCACTTGGCATATGTTTCCCAGATTCAACCGTGAATCAGTACTTCAGTCCTTTTTATGGCTTAATAACATTCCACTGTGTGGATATACCACATTTCATATACCCATTCATTAGTTAATGGGCATCTGGGTTGTTTCTACTTTTTGGCTATCTGTAAATAATAGTACTATGAACATTTGTCTACAAGATTTCGTGTGGATGTAGTTAGGAGTAGAATTACCTAGGAGTGGAATTCCTGGGTCACTTGGTAACTATGTTTATGTTTTTGAAGAACTGCCTAACTTTTCTAAAGAAACTAGGCTGTTTTCATTCCCACTAGCATTATATAAGCGTTCCAGTTTCTCTACGTCCTTGACAATTCTTATTATCGTCTATGCTAATGGATATGAAGCAGTACTCACTATGGATTTGAGTTGTATTTCCCTAATAATTAATGATGTTGAGTATCTTCTTAGATGCGTTTTGGCCATTTGTAATCTTTCGAGAATTGTTTCTTTATTTCTTTTGCCCATTTTTAATTGAGTTATTTATGTCTTACTGAGTTTTAAGAGTTCTTTATGTATTCTGGTTTTAAGTCTCTTATTAGATATATGATTTGAAAATATTTTCTCTCATTCTGTGGATTGTTGAGAGTATCATTTTATTTTTAATTTTTCAGCCCTCATAGCCCATCAAATATTTAAGGATTACTAATCTGTGATTTGTACAGTGCCTAGAAGGTAGTGGTACTTGCTTGGTACCTAGAAGATCTTCAGTCGAGGTTTATGAGTAAGTGAATTATGTATTTTCACCTCCCTTCTCAGCCTACCAGTCCATTCATACTAAATACACTTTGTTCCTCAGTTGAGTATCACATTCTGCAGTCTCTTAATCACTTACTAAGAGTGAGAATGGCGGCCATTCTCTGCTGATTATCCATTATGCTTTACTGATGAGTGGTGCGCTAATCTGGATCTAATGCAGCATAACTAGTGTAGGTACACTGGGGCCATGACCTCCTTTGAACTTGATGCTACTTTTCAGTTTGCTTAGCTGAAGTTTTCATGACTTTTTAATGCAACTCTTAGTGTTTGCAAATAAACTGTAATATTCTGTCTTGGAATAACAGATCTAAGCAACATAAATCTTGTCTTTAGTTTAAGAAGAATCTGGACATGTGCGAAGAACAGAGGACATCAGGTATGACTGCAGTTCATATGGAAAGACCTGACCTTTTCAATTAACTCATGTGTATAATTCATTAGTAGGATAAAGTGTTTTTGTTTTTGTTTTTTTTTCATTTTGTTTTGTTCTATTTTTTTTTTTGTTTGGGGTTTCTTGGTGGTTTTATTTTTAATGAAGATCTTCTTATCAGTTAGAGCAGTAAAACAATGGAATGGATGATTCAAAAATTACTGACTTCCCTGTCATTCACAGTATGTAAGTAGAGACTAGATGAATGTTGGTCCAGGATTTCGTAGAAGGGAGCCTTCTCTGGAAAGGACTGTGGACAGAGTAATGCTTAGGACCAGCCTCTTTCTTCTCTAATTCTGTTGTATGCCAAAGATACTTATGAGAAAGGCCAGTTCTTTCTGTGTTTGAGTGCGTTCTGAGATCTATTTTTCAATTTATTTTTTCATTGGGTATTTTTTACTTTAAAATACTACTTTTATTCTTTACTAAACTATTTTTGCTTGTAAAGAAAATATGCTGTCTTTAGTATTAATCTTTTATGAATTTAAGTGTATACTCAGATAAATTTTTGCTTAGTTGTGTATTTTCACTTTTTTTTTATCGTTAGGTTTCACAGCTGTATTTTGTAAAGTCTTTTGAAAGACGGCCAAGTAGCTGATTTTTTTGTGGCAAGCCAATGGCTTGTCAAATTTGAATTTATGTTGGAAAGCGGTTTTGCAGACATAGAATTCCAAATAAACAGCCAAATTACTGATTCTCCCCAATTTGGATGTGGGAAAGTTTGTGTTTGGCTTTTATTTCTAGATAACTTGAGAATGGATACATAGGTTTTCCTGTATGCTGTGTTAAACATTCCTAATTTTGCAGCAGAAAATGTGAGAAATTCAACCCCAAATAATTATATTATGTGGTTGAAAAATATTTATTAGTGAAAGATCATCTCCTGTATGCCAGGTGTTTTACAAATGTTATTTTATGTAACCCCAAAATAGCACTGTCAGTGTTGTAATCATTTCTATGTTATAGGCACTAAAATCGAGGGCATCAGAGTTTAGGTAATTTGGTCAAGGTCACAGCATTAGTAAGCATGAATAACAAATTTTGGATTAGAACCCAAATCTTCTTGACTCTAGTCACAGACCTTTTCTTTCGAGGCTTTCTCAAGTTCTTCTACTTTCAATTCTTTGGTACTATAATATGTGATGATACTTAACATTCAGATATTTTGATATTTAAGAATATTACTTTGGACTTATATTACAGTATTTCAGTAAGTTTGCTTATTTTGGTTTTCTCATGACTATCTGAAATCCCCCAAAGCAGTATTTCTTTATTTTAGTTGACAAATCAGAAATAATTCATCTGTATCCTGGACTATTTGTGAATCCTACCTCAATTTAAATATATATTCATAGGAAAAAAAGAGTTGAATGATCATCAAGAACCTATTCATAGTTTTGCAAATTGATTTCCTTCTAACTTTCTCTGTGAGGTATTCCTGAATGACATACCTTAACCTTTATTGTACATCAGAGAAATGGAGAAATGCTCCTCACTGTCTTACCTTTCTTTTTTTTTTTAAGAGGACTTTGCAAGGATGCTTGTGTATCCCTGATTCAAGACAGGTGAATGAAATGGGTGTTCATCAGGAAAAAGTATAGAATTATGCTCGAGGCAGATCCCTGGGTGGAATATTATCTCTTTCTCCATTTTCCCCTTATTCTTTAATTTTCTGCTGTAATCAGAACTTCTATTGTATTTAAAATCAGCATTTATTTTGTAGTAAGGCTGAAAGAAACACAAATGGTAAAAGATTCAAAACAGTATAGTCAAGGCAGAGCCATGTCAGAAGGAAGTTGTGGCATTTATTGAAGTAAAGCAATTGAAATGGTCTTAGAGCTCTTAGTTTTTCTTTTCATACTGTTTGTTTTAAAATCGCTCTTAGATGTTTTTTCCTATCATCCCAAAGAACACATTTGAGTTTATTACTTAAATTATCATCCTTATTAGCTTCTTCAATGTTTTAAACACCTCTATCTTCAAGGATTTTTAAAACGGCGAATTCTGTAGAACCATATAAAGCTAACAAATTTAAATCCTAGTCTCATTTTCTCTTAGTGATAAAATAATGAATTTAAATCAAGCTTTTAGACATTCTGTGTTGTTGAAGTTTTCTCTAGTGTATGAATGAAATTTATATATTCCATATGCTCCATGAACATATTTTAATGCTTATATGAAATACTTTCCAAGTGTCAAATATTTATGGAAAAATTCTGCTTGACCCTAAATTTGTATCATACCCGAAACCTTACTATGACATTGTCTGTAGGGTATGTAGGCTCCATTATTATAACTATGTGGCACTTATACAATAAGACCTGTTTTGATGAACTTTTGTAAATGAATATGAACTCTCAGTATTTTGCCAAAACACAACTTTAAAGAATCTTTATTTCTAGGTTTTTGAAAGTATGTCACCATAGGATGATTGGTGTTGAAAACATGCCATTTATTTAAAACTGTAATATATAAATTATTTCCTTCTTCTTGTGTATTTAACTACCAGTCATTTCTACATTAGTTACTACTACCCCAGGTTACAAATTTGTGTTTTCATAGGGTGGCAGACAAGTGTCTATATTACCTTAAACCAACATAATTAGAAACATAAATATACTTAAGACACACAGACTCAACAAACACCTGTATTGTTACCTAAAGTCTAAATGATTAATTTTGGATTTTCTACAGGTTAGCTGTTTTGTTTCGCTCGTTATTTAAATTTAGACCATGTAATTAAAAGTCCTTTATCTGTGATTGTACCAGTGCCTCATAAGTAAATTCTTTCCCTAAAGGCAAATGATTATGGAGTCAGAAGCATCTTTTTTTTTTTTTTCCCCCCTGGGGTGGGGTCAGAGTGTTGCTTAGAAAGCTTACTTAGAAGTCCCAAATACTGCAAATTTATGGAAACAGTTTTGCTTCACTGGCATGTTGATTGTACTCCACATCACAGACGGTAAAGAGGGACTTATTCTGTAAAGTTTCTGTCTTTCCCCTTTATCATGATTGTGGAGTGTCACACTGGTCTGATGGAGACAGATTTAAACAGTTGTTGATTGGAAGCTTTCCATAAAGACAGGGAGTTCAAATACAGGCTCTGCCTGGAAATTCAGCAGTGAACATCACTCATCTATCATAATTTGACAAATGGAAAAGATCAAGACAACCTGCCATCCATCATATCTATTTTACTGTACTCCAGAGTAGATTAAATTGTATTTAACAACTTCTATCTTATATAATTTATACTCGAAAAGGGAGTAACATTTCTTCATTAAAGTTTTGCTTTCTATTTATCAATTTGAGATTTTAAAGTTTGTTTCAAAATAGTCAATATTTAGTAAATTTTTTTCAAAGTCTTTATGGTCCTTTATTCCCCCAAATTGTGTTTTTAACAATAACAATGAATATCAGTTCAGTAAATAGCAATGGAAATGTATTCTTAGGATGCAATGATATAAACATGATAGCTTATTCTTAAATATAAATGTGTTGAGTTGAAATAAGCTTGGTTGGTGTGGAAAGTATTAATTTGGAGCCTTTTAAGAAACTTTGAGGGGTATTATTTTAGGACCATAGAATCCTAGAGTTAGAAGAGCAGCTAAAGATCTCATCCACTCCCATTAGTTTATAGCAAAGAAAACTGGGCCTTAAGAAGTAAGTAACTGTCACAAAAAGATCATGTGGATTTTCCACAGTACAGTAGTACGCCCTTATTCACAGTCTCCCTTTCCGTGGTTTACCTTGTTTTAAAGATATTAAATGAAAAATTACAGAAATAAACATGATGTAATTTTTAATTGCACACTTTTTTGAGGAGCAGATGGAATCTCGCGCTGTCCCACTCCATCCCACCCAGGTCATGCATCATCCCTTCATCCAGCATCTGCACGCTGTGTATACTCCCCCCTCCTCAGTCACTTAGTAGCCGTCTGTGTTATCAGATTGACTACTGCTATTTCTCAGCGCTTTTGTTCAAATAACCCTTATTTTACTTAATAATGGCCCCAAAGTGCAAGAGTATTTTTCAACTGATGAAAAATTTGTTCATGATTTCGCTAATAGAGTTACTATGCATTGCCATCTTGGATAATTTCTACATCTGCAGAGGCAAAGACCAAATACTTTTTGAAAAGCAAGGGAATCTGATAAGAAAACTTTTTCTAACACCTCGATGGAAATTATTGGTATAAAATGTTATGTATTAGGATTAGATTCAGTCTACAGTGATAGAAAACATAAAATAACAATGATGTAAACAAGTAGAATTTTATTTTTTCTTTCAAATGAAAGAAATGCAGGAATAAGTAGACCAGGACAGGTATGGCAGGTTCCTTTTTTCTTTCTCCCTCTACCATCCTAACATGGCACTTCTGCAGCCATCACGTCCTAACTTCAGCTAGCATGAAGGAGTAAGTGATGAAGAAGAGAAGCGGGGAGAGAGAGAAATGTCTAGTTTGATCTGGCTTCTAAGGTGGTTTCTGGAAGCAGCCACATACTACTTTCACTTATACTTTATTTTCATAGTTCAGCATTTAATTATGAGAATACTTTTTGCTGTAAGGAACACTGGAAAATGTGGACTGATTTTGAAAAATTTAGTTTATGCTCTTGGTGGCAAGGAGTCCAATAGATCAAGATTGCCTTACTATATTTGATTTTGATAAGTTACAGTGTTTGAATTTAAAAGTTTAGTCTTCCATTTTTTTTTATTGGCATAACTTTGGAGTGCCGTGTGGAAACTTGAGACTTTGCCATTTGTGTCCAATAGTGCCATTAAAGATATGACTGTTAACCATCCTGTCCACCTCACATCCTCTCTATAAAGTTCATGTTTGTAGTCAATATATTCTCCCTTAACCATTCCATTTATTTTTTCTCATGAGCCTAAAGAACGAAAAGTACTTTTCAAATGCCCTAGATAGAACCTTCTGTCACACACATTTTTTGAGCACCTGCCTTTTTCAGTTGTCTTTGATGTCTATTACTTGAAATGAATGGTACAATTCAGTGACAGGTCAGACTCTGGGAATAAACGTTTAGATACATGTTCTCTCATTGGTCATAACCCATCACTAAATAGACTTGTGCACATAAGATGCAGGGCTATCAACATAGAGGAAGGGTCTCTTTGAGGCTTTGATTTGTTTTAAAGTGTATCTTTAGGCTTCTTTTCTCCCCAACCAGAGCCTTGGTTCCTCTTCCTCTCATTGCCTTCCAAATGCTCTTCTGGCCTCTGTAATGTCCTTAACCTTGCTGCATCCTTGAGAGAGGAGGTCCAGTGTTGCTCAAACCAGTAGGGAGCATTGCTTCTTTAATCTACCTGATATTCAGAAACTCCTAGGGATCATATTCACAGTGTGGACTCTTGGGACTAATACCCGAACCACTGAATCAGAATCTCTGGGTATAAAGCTCGTGAGTTGGTGTCCAACAAGCTTTTCTAGGGCTCCCTAGGCAGCCAGCTCTCTGCTATGTTTAGGAGCCTTTGTGGTATAATACAGGCATTAGATATACACCCCCCCTCAAAAAAAAATCTCTCTACACTAAACATTTCACACCCATGAAGTGCTCAAAACTCTCCATTTTATATTCTACACCTACACGCAAAGCCAGATGAAGCCCAGTCCAGCTTTGTATTAATGATACTGATGCCTTCTCTGAGCCAGCTGTGCCAGTGGACCCAGAGAACAAATGATTAGTATTAATTTCAAGCACCGTGAAAAAAGTGCCCTGAATCTGTATGTGTCAGGGGCAGTGTGGTTTGGGGAAGAGATTGGAAGGCTTTGCTAGGAAAAGACAGAATGGGGTATGCAAATGAGGTTACAGTACAAATGCAATGCATTTACCCATGTTCTGTATTTTTCAGCTTTAAATTAGGTGTTAGCTTATCTAATAAATCTGAAATATGTCTATATAATTGTGGCTTTATGTATACTTAAGTGCTTAATTTAAGTGACTTATAATTAAGTCACCACTAATGTTCTAAGTACTAAATCAAGAGTATCGTGTAGTCCTGTGAACAGATAAAAATTTGGGGGAGAGGACATGCAAATCTGGATTCTAGTAGAGTTGATATTTAAAATTTATTGGAATTGTAGTTTGTTTCTTAAGAAGTGATGTAGACTACAGATCTATTATATCCATTAATTAGAAAAGAGAAGAAAATAGTATGGAGTTTTACTACTGCTTGAAAAAGTCTTATTGGCATTAGCGTTCTAGGAGGTATTATGACATTGCTCAAGTTCAATTAAAATTAGTCTGTGGTAGCCCCATTGGCATACTAGGGAGGCGGGGGGAACTTAATTCTCTGAAGAGCAATGGTTCCAAATTCATTAGGACAAAAATTACCTATCTTCCTCTGGGTATTTATTTTTGCTTCAGCTTAGGCTGTCTGAGCTGCAGGACTACTTTATAGCACAAATACCTAATGTTTCATGGCAAGGGCTACAAACTCAAATGACTTTGCAGGCGAAGGACAAGTGACATTAGTGAGTGAAGCAGGCCAGGTATAGAGGGGCTGTTGCTGCTCAGCGTCAGGTGGGACTATGGGCCTAGTTTTGCCACATCTTCTGAGTTTTTATAAAAACCCAAGTCTTGAATTTTTTAATTGAAATTTCACAATCTCTTTCTGCTACCAATAATTCAAATGAAATGAAATACGGATCATTGTGTGTTCAGAACTATGTGAGCAAAATGAAACTTGAATTTGGCCTTCAGCTACCTGTTTGCTGTTTCTCTGCTCTGTGGTATGAGGTTTAGTTTGACCCCACAGATTAGACATGACACCAGACCTCATAGTCAACCAGTATGCATCTGGTTATTAAAATGTTAACACACCTGTGGATTTGTTGGTAAGCAGCCACTGCCTGATGCTGGTACTCCCGGGGAGCTTTGTGTGTGATTGATGCCAGGGGCCTATGCCAGCCCCTTGTCTGCCAGCCTTTTCATGGCAATTCCTCTGCCCAGTCCCCATCCCAAGCACCTTTTTGGCCACTTCGGTCCCAAACCCTGACAGGGACATGACATTCCCAGTGGGACGGCGATGAGGCACACTGATAGGCAAATATCTGGCGCTCGATAAGCCCTCTGTTCCCCTTACTCCAGGCAGTGGCTGTTGGCTAGCCATTGGCATGCCCCAGTGTTACTTTGTATGACCACTTGTAAGCACTGTAGCCTCCCCAGTGACCATGCTCATAAAATATTTTTGGTTTAAGTCTGCCTTCTTAAATGAATGCTTCTAAAAATCACTTTCTCAATATATTTTGCCCTTAGAATGATCCTTTTCCATGGACACATAGTTCTAATTTTTGTTTGTATTGATGATGCTTTTCTTTTGATTAATAGATCATTTTCCTTTTGCTTTCTCACTTTTGAACATTATGATTTAGTGAAGAATGCACACAGTATCTTAACTAACCAGACTTTCCTCACTTGTCTCTTACGTTATTTTGCTGTGTTCTCCCTGTTGCGCATCTCCCCATGTTTTATAGTCCAGCCACACAGTACCTGTAACAGTATTCTCATCCTTGCTTGCAGTCTCCTTGTCTTTGCTTACGCTGCTTCCTCTGCTTAGAAAGTTCTTGCTTCCACCACCTATGCTGGTGTGGTCAAATCAACTCTGATTTTCTACAACCATAGGTAAAGCCTTCTTCCTTGGATTTTTAAAGGAAGAAGCTCCATCCGAATGTCTTTTAAAGAATATACCACTTTATATTGCCTGTCCTGTATTGTCACTTATAAGAAAATATCTTCTTTCTTTTTTAAACCTAAGGCTGCACTGTCTGATACAGTAGCTGTTAGCCACATTTGGCTATTCAAATTTAAACAAATAAAGATTAGGTAAAATTAAAAATTTAGTTTCTTAGTCACAATAGCCATATGAGGCCTATTGGTACAGTATTGGACAGTCCTGAATGTTTCTGTCATTGGAGAAGTTTCTATAAAACAAGGCTGCTGTCAGGACTGTGAAGTCTTTGATTAGTTTTCTCCACCCTACTCTCAGCCCCAAGCACGAAGCATCGTGTCCTTGGTCATCCCTAGATTTAGTGGGATTGTAGAGGAAGCAGTGTAGGGTGTAGTGATAAGTGTACAGGCTGGAGTCTGACTACCTGGCTTTGTTGAACTGGAGCAAGGTGCTAACCTCTCAGCCTCAGCTTCTTCATTAGTAAATGGGAGTAATCATAATATATATATATAATATATATATATATATATATATATATATATATATATATATATATATATATTATACTGCCTGTATATATAAAATACACTGTATTGTTCTGAATACAAAATGAGATATTTCATGAAAAGTTCTTAGCATACTGGTAGCCATACAGTGTGTGGTCAGTGAATGTTCCTTGCATACACTAGGTGTTCAGTGGGCATCACATCTGAGAGCCTCTCCACCTTGTCTGGACTTAGGCCATGACAAGGAGATAGGCAGCCACCCGGGTCTATAGCCCAAGTATGGCACTCAATTTTACTGAGGCAGAGAAGCCCATTCTACAAGCTACCATGCCTTACTTACTCCAAATATGTAGAACAAACGTTCGTGTTCGTCATTGCCACCAAGCAAGGCCTCCCAGACCTGAGCATTTTCAAACATTGACAGCAAGAAATTTATTTTCTCATGCCCAATTTCCTTTGTGATTTTTAGTAAAGCGTTATATTTGTTAGTCACTAATATTTTCAGTTAATGAAAACATATAGGAATGGCTCTGCATTTTCTGTCTAGTTTCTGTGTAACACTGAAGGTGGTCATTTTTGGTGAAACTGTTATAACTCTTACTAAGTGGCTTGACCTTTAAGGCCGAGGAAACTAAATCTTAAGGGGTTTTCATCTCAACAAGGTGCCTGTGCCTCTGATGAGATTGGTTTCATCTTTCAGGGTTCTATTTTGAAAGAAACCAAGAATTCCTTTAGTCTAAATGAAACTTTATCCCTGGCTTAGTCTCTACAGATGCAGGGGAAATCAGCCTTTTTGTCCTGTAATTGCTTTCATCAGTTCTCTAAGGTAACAGCCAAATTATAGATCCCAGGGGAGGAAGTTTTCCTGCAGGGAAGTTCCTGTTTATAGGAATGACTGTGCACCCATTTGTCAAGGGCAATTGTTATTCTGATGTGCCACTTTCTATTCCTCCCAGTTTTATAAAAAACATGACGTATTTTAGAACCTAATTACCTATGTAATTAACACATTGTTTCCCACTGAAGTTTCCTAGAGTTTGAAGGAAGACAAGTACGGGTGTATAGATAGATAGATAGATAGATAGATAGATAGATAGATAGATAGATAATCTTTAAATATATCTTAATTTTTTTAAATTTTCAGTTACAGTTGACATACAATATTATATTACTTTCAGGTGTACAACATAGTGATTAGACATTTATACGACTTATGAAGTGATCACCCCAATAAATCCAGTATCCATAGATAGTTATTACAGTCTTATTGACTATATTCCCTGTGCTATACTTTACATCCCTGTGACTGTTTTTATAACTGGTGATTTGTACATCTTAATCTCTTCCTCTTCTTTGCCCATCCCCTCACCCTCCTCTCATCAGACAACCATCAATCTCTGTATCTATGAGTTTGTTTCTGTTTTACTTTTTGGTTTATTTTGTTTTTTAGATTCCACATATAAGTGAAATCATATGGTATTTGTCTTTCTCTTTGACTTATGTCACTTAGCATAATACCCTCTAGGTCCATCCATGTTGTCACATATGGCAAGATTTCATTTTTCTTATGACTATGTAATATTCCATTGCATATATTAATCACATCTTCTTTATCCAATTGTCTATTGATAGATACTTAGGTTACTTCCATATATTGGCTATTGTTTTAAGTTGCAGTGAGTGAAAAATATGTTGGCTATTTCCAACAATTTTTAAAAAATCAAATACAAAATTTTGAATAAATAGATGCAGAACTGGGCTTTTATTTTTTTTTCTTGTATGATGCATAGGCTCCTGGGATTTTCTCCATCTGTTTGTGAAAAATAGTTGAGTCACTGGATTTTTTCTATACAGTGATGTGTCTTTCTATTCATCATTTCATCCATTCACCCAAGTGTCTATTTATCATTCCACTTAAGGTATTGTGTTAGGAAATAAGGTGGGTAAAACGATGTATATTTGAGAAATGTAATTCTGTCTTTTTAAAAAACTTGATTTAAAAGAGGCCCTTGGATTTTTTATAGCAGATTATAGTTCAGGCACTGAAGAAGACTCCGAAGCATATTTGAATCCTATAAGACAGAAGGGTGAGTAATAGCCAGAGATAGATTATAGTGAGCCTTAATTTATAAAATTGTTAATAATTTCTACTGAAAATAAAAATTTAACCTGAAAATTTGAAATTAAATTGCATTATTCTATATAGGGGAGTATTTGCTCATTACTCGGGCCCCAGTCACAATACTTATATGTGTTTTTCCAGATTTAATTCTGTTAACAAAAAATGCAATAAAACCAGTGATGATATTCTCATTGGACTGATGAGAAAAAGAGAGGGGCAAGATATAAAGTAACGTGTCTCGCTGTCACCAAACCACAAATATTCAAATCTAGGTTGGAATTACTAAGAGTCCATTGCTTAAGCCTTAAATTATTCTGAGTGGAAATGAAATGGGTTCAAATATCCAGTTTTGTATTGCCACCTTGTGTGATCACTGGTTGTCACCTAACTTTTCTATGCCTAATTTTTATTACCTACAACAATGGGAATTGTAATGTCTGTAATACTTGTCTTATCAAATTTAATGCAGTATGTGAGGATGTCATAGCATAATGCATGCAAAAATGTTTGGTGCAGTGTATCATGTTATAGAAGTGAAAGTTGATATTCTTGTACTAATTTCATCACATTTTTAAATGCAATCTTTCACAATAGTCTAATAAATCCTTATGTCCTAGCTAATGTCAGTGAGTTGTCAGTGTGTTCCTAAGTGTTTGCTGGGTGCTTACTGTGAAATACCAAATAGTAGAGATAAAGACAATTACTTGACAAATTTCGAATAAATTTTTGAAAGCATATATAAGCATTGCGACTGGTACTCATGTAATGGACAAATACTTTCTTATAATATTATATTCTTAAAATAAAAAGGGAAAGCCTGGCTAAAACCTAGTATTTTAACAAACTAGACAAATATATAACTCCTGCCTTATTTAAATAGATGTAGAGCTTTACTACTATAGGACTAAGTATATAGCTGGCTAATGTCAACGAATTTTCTCTTGAATATTTTAGACATTAAAAAAAAAGAGGAATTTATATGTAGTATAAATCATTCCTTAAATATGTTTTGGTTTATGAACTGCCTTTTATAGATACCTATGCTCTTCTTTTAAATTGTAGATTAAGAATATCCATAGAAGCTATCAAATTAATAATACTTTTGTTTACATAAAAGCAAGAATACATTATTCAGTAACTCTTATTCTGAGCTTAGTGTGTTCTTATCTGGGAGGCTTCATGAGTATTCTGAAATAACTGTAAAACACATCAAACAAATGGAAATGATTACCATGAAATCAGGCTTCTGACTTAGATTTTTCTGCAATTAGTGGGAAAGCATCACACTTGGATTTATGTTATTTAGATTGACCGGGGAAATCCTTTTTAAAGCCTAAACCAGACTATATATTTTCAAGAATTACTCAGTAGAGCTTCTTTGAAAGGTCTCATGAAAAATAAGTAAAATCAGGCTTGAAAAAAAAATTAGACCCCATTCGTCTGCATATTTGGAGCTCAAAAAGACCACTGTGTGGAAAATTCCAGATTTTATTGCAAAAGAATAATTAATATATTTTTTTTCCTGTAAGTTGCAAAGGCATAATAGTTACTCGAAATGAATGCTATGGTTTTTGGCCGAGGGCATTTAGAAAACTTGACTGGCAGATGAAAAAAAAGTTTATTTATTTTGTAATGAAGCATGTCTTTATGATGAAGGGGGGAGATGAGGTGGAATAATTATTAACTATATTTTAGAAAATCTTATGTAAAAGTAAAATCCTTAACCTGCCCTTTATCCCCTGTTATGCCCTCTCAGTCCTTTTACAAAGCTCTATTTCCCCCATAAAATTTAGAATCTATGTAATTGGCTTATTATGATGTTTATGTTTATATTCTGTTTCATCTATTAAAATATATTCCAAGTGCCTAGAATAGTACCTCACATGTGGTAGGTAACAGGTAATTTTTTAAATGAATAAATGAACCAAAAGCTAGTATCTTTATTTGTCTATTTGTTTATTTATCTAAAAACTAGGACTATATTGGATACCCCCCAACATTTTTTCCCAGAGCAACTATGAGAATAATTGTGATCAGAGACATTATCTTATTTTTAACTGAGATTTTTAACTCCAATAGAAAGACTATCAAGAAGATGGAATTTTGAAGTCAGAATACTAGCTCTGAACCATAACGTGTCATTTTCTGAATCTGTCACTCAGGTTGTATTAAGGATCAAATCAGAAAAAGTCTAATAAGTAGTGGTTAAGAGACTCAGCTCTGAAGTTCTATTGAAGTGGGCTCAAACCCTGACTTAGTTTTTTGGTAGCTGATGAACCTAAGTAAATCATCAAAATTTTCTAAACTTCCATCTTCTCTGCTATAAAATATAAATAATAAGTAGTAATTCCCAGGGTGGTTGGGTGAAAATAAAAGTTTATTGGCCCATCAGTCAATGGCAATAGGATTAAGTTGTTTTAGGCCAACCTTTTGCTGATAACAATTAGAAAACTGGACTATATATACAACCGTCTATTTGAAGTTATCAAAAGCCTGCTAAAGAGTAGTTGCATAATCCAGAAAGCTTAGAGCTGTGAGACTGAGTGTCTACATCTCTCAGTCTGTGCTGTGGTCACTGACAATAGATATCAAAGAGCAAAGCTTTCAAGAGACTCACAGGGCTTGGTGGAGTGGGGAGGGTAGGGCAACTAGATTAGAACTCAGGACCCGCCAAGGAAGAAAGTAAATACCCCAGGCTTTGGGGCCCAAAGGCCACATTCTAGATGTTAGTGCAAATAGGAAGTAGACCAGCTCAAATCATCTCTATCTCTTATGGGGTTAAGGTGGTCTGAAATTGCTAGTAACTCAAGCCTATCTGATTGTTAGAAGGCCTTTAGAAATAGCCAGACTTATGAAGACATGGCAAAACTGACCAAAGTTGAAAAGTACAATAGCTAAACTTAAAAACTCGATAGATGATTTAAACACATGAAAAGTAGTGAAAGACATAATGGAATATCCAGACTGATGCAAAGAAAGACAAAAGATGAAAAATACAGAAAAGAGCCTAAGAGTCATATGAACATGGTGGGTACATATAACTTAACATGGAAATGGAGGCCCCGAAAAAGTAGAGAGAAGAATGTGATAAAAACAAAGTCTGAAGAGATAGTGCTTGAGAATTTTTTAAATTGATAAAAAATATTAGGCAGAGATTCAGGGAAATTACAGACCTCAATAAGATTAATGCAAAGGACACTACACCTAGGCACATCATGGTCAAATTGCTGAAAATCAAAGACAAAGAGAAAATACTAGAAGCAGCTAAAGAAAAAAAAAAGACATGATTTTCAAGGAAGGCAAGAATAAGATTCTGAATTGGTTTCTCAACAGAAACAATGGCATCCAGAAGACAGTGACTTGATATTTTTGAAGTCCTGAAATAATTCTGCCAATCTAGAATTCTACATCCAATGATGATAGCCTTCAAAAATGAAGACATAATTCAGATATTTTCAGACATATACAATTTTATCAGCCCACTAAATTCTTTAGAGCCCCCAATAGAATACCTAAAGAACTGTATTTTAAATCACTAGAACCTGACCACCATGTACAACGATCTTTCAGTAAAATCATGTGCTCAGAGTTCCAACATGGAATACTTAGGACACCTCTTCCCTTTGCCTTTTCACCTCATTATAATCTTGACAGTAGGATATGGCCCTGTTTCAGCATTTCTTTTACCAGCTGGATGATGAATGTCAAGTGACTATTTCCATGGAGACCTTGCTATAGCAAGGGAAGATGGAGAGAGGCAGAGAGGTATCGGGGCTGTATATGTATATTCAAGGGAGAGAGGGAAGATAATGAAGACCAGTGTGGCTTCAGGTTTTTTTCCAGGCAGGAGCCCTCAGTTGACACAGACACATGTGGCTAGCATCCCTGAATTGAATAGCCCAGCTCTAGTGGTAGGCTGGGTGTGGAAGTGCTATGCAGAAGTTCCCCAAAGTGCCTTTAGAGGAGGGACAAACCCTTCTCCTCTCCTCCATCCTTCCATATGGAATGCAAATGTGCTGAATGGAGCCCCATGCCCACAGTGGGGATCAAGGCTACCCCTTTGGACTGTGGAACCAAGGGCTGGAGGGATTCGGGGTCTCTGGGGACACTATAGAGTACAACTGCCATGTGAGCTCCAGGATACTTACACAGACTTCATCTGTTTGGGAGGGGAATACTCTGGTGTCTTGTTTTGCTCCCTGACATTTGGGTTTCCCTGCCCTTTTTGACTAATCTAATTCTAACTAATACAGGAGGCAAAAGCCAAATATAATTTCCCAGCATCATTAGTGATGGTGATATTTTAATGTGTATTGGCACCCAAAATCTTTGCCATTATCGTTAAAATGAACCTCTTTGCAAATAGGAAGCAGAGTTTTGACTTAGGGGTCCCCAGCCTTCTTGTCCCGATTGGAGACAGTGTCATTAAGGAAGTCCTCTGTCTCCTTCCTCCATTGGAAGCAACCTTCAATATTGATGAGATGCCCTGAAATTTTCTCTTCAGGAAAAAGTTCAGAGGCAATTTGCCAGTGTTTCACTTGAGGTTAATTTTAGAATTACTCTGTTGGTCTAAGTGCGCTTAGGATGAGGCCACTTTCATTTGAAGAACAATTTCACTTAGTGTGAAATGCTTTGAAGTTTAGCAGTTTTAATATTTGCCTTTAGGGTTACTTACCCTAGTAGGCCTCCCAAGTGGCCTTGGTAAGAACCAGGGAACTCTGCAGGTACAGGACTTGGGAGTTGGTGAGGTGGGGGCAGAATGGTTCTTCTCACCCTTACCCCCATTACAGCACCATTTTAGCTGGCAGAATTACCACCCACTGTTTTTGTTGGCAGCACTACTGCAAGCTGTGTGTGTTAAAAACTACCATTTTTTTTGTCAAGCTGTTTTGACAGGAATTTGGTCTTTAAATAGTAATTGCTCATTAATTGCATTTCTCTCTACAATTCAGAACCTGCCTGGTCTCTTTGTATACTTTGGAATATCCAGAGATATAAACCAATATGTTTTTATTTTTACTGAGATTATGACGTGTTTAAAAAAATCTTCCTTGGGACCATGTGTGAAATGCATGACTGTAGTAGGACTTGGAGTCCTATTAAGTGTAATTACAGTCTGACCCCATTTGCTCCTAATAGCCTGAGCCCTTGTAATGAGGTAGCATACGGTGTGTGCTTACAGGGTCACAGGCAGAAAGATGGGCTTGCTGGGAAATTCACTAACTTTAATGATGATTTACCTGAATCAAGTGCTTTGTGTTTTGTAAAGCATGGATATATATTCTCAATCCCCATGTTAAGGATATTAAAAAAAAAATCTGCAGAAATTCCTAGCATTAAACAATTCTGTTTTTTTTTTTTATGTGAAATCGTTTGCTTTGCAATGCCAGATCTGTCTGTGCTTTGTCAAGCATTTAAAAAATTCATTTAAAGCAAGTTGGATAAAAGCCTGTGTTTGCAGATGGCTTAAGGAGCCTGGCATCTAGTGTTAAAATGACAGTTAATATCAGTTAACTATGTTGCTTTTTTGACTTCTCAAGCAAGATTTCTCATTCACTTTAGGTTTAAGTCTTCTATCCTACTTGATAAGGGTTTCCATTTAAATCCCCAAATACATAGTATCTTTCTAGGTTTTGTTAAGAAAATTGGAATTACAGGATAGTTTTGTGACTTAAAGATATTTTTCTCAGTTGTCATTTTATGTAAAAGGAAATACCATGGGGATAAGTCTAGTTCTGACAACCTGTTTAAATTTATAAGCATTGTTCACTTTTATGTTCTGTTTTATTTATTTATTTGTTTGTTTATTCATTTATTTATTAGCAGTCAAATTTTTCCTAAGCCTCTTAGCGAAACAAGCTTGTTACAAGCTATTTTTTAAACATAACGTTTTTTATATTGCCAAGTCTTCCTCCAAAATACTTTGTGGATTTAACCCTTTCTCTTGATTTTGAGGCCACCTATGTGCTCATTGGAGATATCTAGTCTCTTTTTTGTTCTGGTTCATACTGCACAGCTGCAAATTGACTACTGTTCTTCGTGTTAGAATGGGTCTTTATTGGACATTATAACAAATAAAACTTTTCTGTTTGACATTTCAGATCTTCTGACATTCTAATACCTGACATTCTTAACTTACCTATGCCACAGTCCACTTTATACTCCCTATCCGTTGGTCATCTCCGGCACAGTTCTTTTCCCCACAAATCTGGAAAATATGTGTGACCGCAGTTTATTTAATCTGATTTCTTCATTTTTGACAAGTACATATCTACCTGAATTGCCTCCTTCACAGCCTCTGTCTCTAGCAAGACTGAACTCCCAGCATAATTGAGCCTTTAAAAGTCCAGGGTTGAGCATTCGAGGCTATAAATGATAAGAGAGAAGCAAGTCCCCTCCTGATAAGAACAAAGATAATTTCTTCATGATGCCTATGGCAGAGCAGAGCTCACTAGTCTGTGTGCCCCAAGTGGGTTCCAGGCTTTACTTCTCCCCAGGAGGACAAAGACTGGACTTGTTACCCCTGACCCCAGTGAGATGTACAGATATTTGTTTTCTGTATGTTCTGTGATGTGAGGAAGGTTGGGTGCCTGGCACTGAAGGCCAATATCAGTTTGTTCCTAGCTTATCTTTACAACTTGATCTGCTGACCCCTGAATGGCTGTTCTTGGCTCTCACACTTGTCCTCACACAAGTGTGAGATGGATCTGACATTGCTGATTGTTTGCTGAATGTGTTTCCCATTGTTTTCTGGGAGCATCACTCAGAAAACATCTAGTCTTGTAAATAGTCTGAAATGTTAGAGTCACATTGCTCTTTTCATTATCCTTCCAGTACTGTGTTTAGTGTGGTTAGACTTTCATTCCCATTGATACTTCTGTTCCTTTCTATACATTCCTACTGCCATCATCTGCCCTTTTTGGCTCTGCCACTCCAAGTAAGTGCTTTCATGGCCTGGGGTCTTGATTTTCTCATCTGAAAACAAAAGGAATTGGGAATCAGGTTTTTCACATGTAATTTTGGAATCAGACTAGTATCTGAGAAGATAATTTTTTATCTACGAGTTGTGTGACTTTGGGTAGAAAATGTATTTCTTCCATACCCCAGAGTCTTCATTTGTGAAGTGTGTATACTTTTTCCCCAATAGAGTTGCCATGAGCATTAAATGAGATCCATCTTTGCAGTGTGACTTACACAGTACCAGGCACCAAGAATACATCTGGCAGATACACGAGATATCACAAAGTCATCTAACCTGGTCACTTTGTTCTCCAGTCCATGATTCTTCCTCTATGAAGAATTCCTCATACTTGCCACTCCAGCTATTAGTAATATTTACTTAAAATTTTATTTTTGTATTTCTTTTACTCTGAATAAATAATCCCAAGTGTATTGTGTGCTAGTGATGTGAAGTATATATTCTATGGGAACATAAGGAGACCTTAATGGGTTGCGGCACACTGGGCTCATCAGTGACACTGTCACTGAGAAAGTAAAGTTTGAGCTGAGACCTCAGAGTTGTAGGAGTTTGCTCTGTGATAAGAGGTTTTAAGAGTATTTCAAGGGGGAGAAACATACAAGTGAATATGTGAACCACTGGAGTAACTATTTTGATACAGGCCAGGACAGCAAAAGGCCAGTGTATTAGTCATGGTTCTCCAGGGAAACAGAACCAAGATACAAGCCCCAAGATCTGCGATCAGCCACCTGCAATCTGGAGACCCAGGAAAACTGGTGGTATAATTCAGAGAACTGAAGAGTCAAAGGTGTAAGTCCCAGTCTGGAGGCAGGGGAAGACAGAAGTTCTAGCTCAGCAGTCAGGCACAGAGAGCAAACTCTTGGCTCCTCCATCTTTTTGTTCTGTTCAGGCCTCAGTAGGTTGGATGGTGCCCATCCACCTCTGCTGTACTCAGTCTAGCAATTCAAGTGTTAGTCTCTTCTAGAAATACCCTCACAGATGCACGCAGAGGTAACATTTAGCAAAATATCTGGGCACCTCATGATTCAGTGAGGTTGACATAAAATTAACCATCACAGCCAGTATAGCTGCTTCCAGAAAGGAAGAATCAGAGGAGGATGGCGGTGTTCTCAAACTTCTTTGAACTCATTTGTTTGTCCTTTGAACTCATTTGATTGTCCTTTGGCCAGAGCACCACCTCTCTGGCATAGCTTGTTTCTTCACAAGATTATACACCTTTCAAACAGGGATTAAGTGTGCTTCATTTCTGACCATAAGAGAGAATGAAGAGGAATTTTTCACTCAAATGGCTAACTTTGTAAACAGCTCTTTGTTCTTCTTCTGTAGATATGCTTGCTGCATAGGCCGAGAGGCAGGAGTAACTAAAGACTCATCTTTCCCTTTTGCTTGTTCTGTCTTGATAACGGATGTATTGCCTAAGTTCCTGTTTGAAAATCTCATACCCTGTAAACTGCCTTTAGCCCATAGCAACTCCCGCGCTCTATAGCCCATAGCCACTCTCAGCCCTGTATCCCATAGCAACTACTGCACTTTGTAACCTTCTGAGGACAAATTAACCAGTTGGCCCATGCTAACTAAGCTCTATAAAAGCAAAGTTGCCCCTGAGGTCGGGGCCCAGATCTTCAGAGCGCTAGCTCTTCTGGGACCACCGGTGTAATAAACCCGAGTTATTCAACTCTCTGAGTGGTGCTTGATTTCTTGCCAGTCTGATTATTCTGCAACAAGAAGACTAGTCTTGTCCACTGGGTGGCAGATTCTTGATATTAACCATTGAGCTCCATGAAGGCAGATGCTGCTTTCGTTGTGTTTTCCACCATAAACATCCTAACACTCGGGACACAGCCCACACACACTAAGTGCTTGTGCATATTTATTGAATGAATGACTTTTCCATCTGGCATTTACCACACTGGATAGCCCCCTTTAAAAATTACTTTGCTCTCTCCTAGACCCCTTCTAACTCATACACATATATATTTATAATCAAATGAATTATAGTTGACCCTTGAACAAAATAGGTTTTAACTGTGCAGGTCCATTTATACTTGAATTTTTTTCAATAAATATAGTCAACCTTCCTTATCCCCAGGTTTTGCATCCTCAGAAGTCAACCAACCCTGGATCAAAACAGTATTTTTGATCTGTAGTTGGGAATCCACAGATTCAGAGAGCCGACTACATACATTATTCTACTCTATTTTATATATGGCTCTTGAGCACCCTTAAAGTTTGGTATTCGTGGGGGTGGAGATATTCTGGAATGATACCAAGGGCTTACTGTTAGTTAAGATTTTGGTGAGTCAAAAGTTTTATGTGGATTTTTGACTGCATGGGAGGTCAGCAGCTTTAACCCCCACATTATTCCAGAGTCAACTGTAAATGCTCTTTGGTTTCAGCTCTTATCGAAAATCTCATCTTGTAAGATGAGCCAAGTTTCCTTACTAAGCTAATAAACCAAACTGAATTATGCTGAATGCACCTCTGTGTTTTCTGGATATTAGTAGTGTGTAATCTTTGTGGTGGGATTCTAAATGTCATTTGTACTTGGACTGTATGACATTCTAGAAAAGTACATTTGATAAGCCTTGGGTACTTCCTTCTTTTTTAATATCTCTGTGATTTATACAAGTAGGAAACATGGCAGTAATGGTTAATTTTAGGTTTTATTAATGTTTGACACAGACTTGTCTATGGAAACAATACTCAGAAAACTACCTACTCAGCTTGTATGGCCTTTGACTTCTTAGTTGTGGCCATTTGACAAAGAATTTGTTTTCTAAATTTATTTGTTACTTTAATGGATACTCTTGGCTTAAAATCTTGTTTCTTTTTTATAATTATTAATTGTCTAACCTCTCTTTAAAGAAAAAAAATAATTTAAAAGTTTAATGATTGGGAAAGCGTGAATTCTAGAAATGTTACAAACAAGACATGGAGGACCAGCCTTACAAATCTTTGATTTGTATAGAGTATTGAAGCCAGTTTGGAAGGGAATACAAAACTTTTTGTAGCCATATAAATTAGTTTGAACATTTTTGGAAAAATTAGTAATTTTGTAAAACATCCATTGAGAGGTAGCCAGTAACCTCTATATCCTATTCAATACTTGTGAAAGAGGAAAAAATGAGGTGGATAAGTTTTGAAAGCAGGCACATCTTGATTTGAGTGCTAGATACTGTTATTAACTTGCTTATGTAATCTTGAGAAGCTTATTTTTGCAAGTTTTAGTATGCTCATCTGTTAAATGAGCACAATACTTTTTGTATGACAGGGTTGTTGAGTGTGAGTATTAAGCAACTGCTACATAACCATAGTGGATGATCAGTAAGTATCAGATTCCTTCTCATTCCCTTTTAGCAACATAACTAGGGTTTGAATCAACAGAGCGAGTTAGTTCATGTACTACTGCAGACCAGCTTTGCTATACTGCTTTTTAAGACATTTCAATCGTTAAATCTGCTTCTCTTTATAAATGCCATTTTTATCATTGTTTATATCATTGTTTTTTGTTTTGAGTGTATTCGCTAATGTTTTTGGTGGAATCACACCATTTTCTGTTGGCTTAATTTATAATTCTCTTTTCTTTTTGCATACTATTACGCATACTGTTTCATTTGGGGATCTGTTACACTGTTGGATTTTTGGCTTTACTCACCTTGTTTTTTTTTCCTCCTCCTCTTTAGCACATCTCCTCCTATTTCATTTTGGCATCCCTAACATGTTCATGTGTGTGCTATAAGTTTGCCCAGTTTGTCTTTAATGGTGCAGTATTCCTTTTTTATTTTTTTTTTTTATTTTTCAAAATGACAAGCTTATATTTCAAGTATGTGAAAATGCCTTAGAACTTCTTGTTGGATATAGATTAGTTGACATTTTAAACCTTAACCAGTGTTGTATAATTGTGTTTTAGTTTTCTATTTCTTCTTTACCCTTTTAATCGTGCACCTTACAGTTTTTGTCATCAATGAATGATTATTAAGGATTCTAATGAGCATAGCATTGTGCTGGATCTCGCATGGAGCAGTTTAAATACACCAAGTGTGATCTCTCCCCCGTCCCCCACCAACTTTCACTGTAGGCAGAATTTTATAGAATACAAATTATCATCTTTAAGTGCTTGAATCTAAAACAAATATGGACATATATGCCAAGCAAATATTTGAATGAGAGAGTGTGTGAATAGTAAACAAGTAGACATGAGCATCATTTACCATAGACTAGACTTCAGGCTCCCAAGATGTTACTTCCCTTTACTGTCTTCTTTTTCTCTACGTATTGACATGTCAGGCTCCTTTCCACATTGCCTGGAATAATTGCTAGACAGTTGTGCCACTTGAAAATGAGGCAACAAGTCCTTTGATTAGACTGGCAGTTGCACTACCTGTGACAGTATCTCTGCAGCAGTGTTGCTTTATTCTTTTTGCAGTTTGTTCTCTTGAGAAATAAACAGCAGGAGTGGACAGCAGTGGTTCAGGGCAATCTCCGGATAATTGGGAGACAGGACCTCCCTCCTTCTGAGGAGGCCAAAGGGAGATGGCGAGACCCTCTGTCTTCTCCCTGGCAGCTGGTATATGCATCTATGTCTGCCTGCAGCCAACCAGTGGGATTAGTTAGAGTTGATTCACTGTGTGGCTTTTGTAGAGGGCAGAGTGAAGTGAATGTTCAGTTTTCTAAACAGACTGCTCCTCTGGCCTGATCCTGTCTGCGTCTCTCCTCTCTGGGTCACTGCCAAAGCATGGTTCTTCAGTCTACCACTTATTAGCTACCCTCTGATAAACTGCTTTTTTATGTAAATTTACCACGGTACACTCTGTGATATTTGGAGCCAAGAATTTGAAGATAATAATAATCAGAAAACTCAAACAAGTAGTAGTAGAAATAAGGAGGAGAGCTAGGACATGTACCTCTACAGGAAAGGGGAGAATTATCAGTGAAAACGAACCAGAGATTGGCTTAGGATTAAAAAAGACCAGCCAGGAAGAGCCAAGGTAGATCTATTAGAGGTGAGCGTGGAATGTTAGGGATGGAAGTTAGAGCATATAACAAAGAAGAAAACAAGCTTGGTTTTTTCATTTCAAAGGTCCTTTGAGGAGTTAGATGTTGTGATCCCTTCAATCAGCATGGCTTTTTTCATAGAGAGAAGGAGGACCAGAAGCGAGAAGAAGAATAAGAAAACGGCAGCACATCCTTTTTAGGGTATGGTTAAGGATAGCCTTCCTGCTATAGCTGAGAACATGTACGGTTCATTTGGAGGAGTAATTGAAATGCTTAATAGCTGATCCGATTGAATTTGGGTCCAAAGCAAATATAGGATTTGAAGACAGTATGCAAGAATTTTATTCTGTGCAGTTGTATGTCATTTAGCTTTTAAACTGACTCAAAATAAAACGAAAACAATCTGCCTCTATTTCCTTCTCTTTTTCTAAATATTGTTGGCGCAGAGTGTAACCAAGACTTTTGTATAGCAATCCTGCCTTTAAAAAAAGATAGGTTACAATTAATTATATTTGTGCTCTTGTACACATTTTTTATTTTGCACTGGTTCCTTTCCAGTTATCTGCCATCCTCTGTGTGGGAAGCTGAGGCAAGAGTTTAAAGAATACAGTTTTAAGCTGCGAGGTTGCTATGGTCATATCCTTTACAACGTAAACCTTGCTGTCTCTCTCGAGTTTCACTTGCACGAACGACTTTGTTCATTTTGGATTCTTTGTAAGATCCGTCTTCATTTCCTCTGTTCCTATCAGACCCCTATATTTCCTTGTACTCTTTGGCCAAACACCATTGTTTTCATCTTACTGGATGGAACAGTAGATGCTGTTCCAGCTTGGATATTAATTTCCTTTCTAGTATAGCAGTTCTGAGCTGGAGCGTATTAGCATTTCTTTTCAATTTTGAAAGGAGATTTGATCTCTCAGCACCCTGCCACAGTGTCTGTGTTTTTTTTTTTTTTTGATGATTCATTGTGCATGCTTTCAGTGTCAGGTCAGGTTTCTGATGCAAATGGAAAGCAAACAAGCAGTTAATTCCATGCTTCCTTGTATTTTCCTGTAAACATGCCTGCCACAGTATTACATCTCTAAGCGCTCATGCTTAACATGCTTCAGTTTGTAAAGGATTGATTTGTTTGGCAGAATTCGTGGTGGTTGATTCTAGGAGTGAATTTTCTCTGGTATCTATTTGAGAAAATGAATCTCACTTCTCCATGCCTTTTTAAAATTAGCTTATTTCTGTTGTCGTCAAGTCTTTATTTAATATTTGTGCTCTTCTACACAGTGGTGTTAAGATGTCAATGCTGTTTGGGGATAAAATTCAAAGATGACATCTAACGTGTCCATTTTAGTAAAGATGTAATTTGCTTAAGTTGTAGAGATGCAAGGAGCATCCACAGAATAGCCATCTTTAATTATGTATAACAATTATACTGTAAGGAAAATGTACCTCTTAGGGGTTAGGAAACCAAGGGTTAAATTCTACCTCTACCTTCGTCTACCTCTGTACTGTAGGTGAGTCAATGCGATTTTCTGATCTCTTCCCTTGTCTGTAAGATGGGATAAAACTTTTGCCCTCCTTTGTCATCAGACTGTAGTGGATAGATATGGAATCGTGGATGTGGCAGTATGGTCATTCCATTCCTGCCCAGAGTGGACCCCAGAATGTTCCCAGATGCCTTTGTGGCCTGGTCTTCAGCCTCCCTTTATATTATTTCTTCTGCAGTGCATTTTGATTTCATGCACACATGATAGCCTTCTCACAGTGTGTACTTTCCCCTCTGTGTTTATGCTCTCTGGATTCTCTCTATTTATCCCTCAAGACTTGACCTGTCCCCCATCCACACCTTAAATGCCTTCTCCCCTCTGGAGTCTCCCTTGTTCTTCCTAATCTGAAATAGCCTCTTAGTAATCTCTAGTACTATATCACCTTGTCAACACAATGCTGAATTATAGGTGGTCACATACGTGTCTCGTATTACTAACTAGATTAAAATCCTGTGTTTTAGCATCTGTGACCATGCTACACAGTGCCCTTGTATGGATCTATTATTGCATGATGGATGGCTTGTCTTTGATAAATCGGGCAAACACCCCAGCCTTAGTTTCCTTACTTGCAAAATACTTTGAGTGATCTCTGTTCCTATGTAGAAATGTAAATTGGAAGTTCTTCAGTCTTATTACAAACAGTTAAGATGTGACCACCCTGGGCAGCCAGGCACCAGGCGCTGCTTCTTCAGTAAGATCTGGATTCTCACTGTGTAGTCGGGAAGACCAGTGCATGAACACACACTGTCCAGTGGGAGAAGGACAGTCTCATGCATGTGAGAATTATGGGCATTCAGTAAAGAGCTAATAACCCAGAAATAAAGAGGAGAGCTAGTACATTCTGTGGCAATGGCTCTTCTTAGAGTTGAGCGAGCGAGTTTGCTGGGATGGTAGCTGGGAAGTGCCTCCAGTAAATGTGGGGAGGAGTCCAAGAGCCTGTTTTGTATGGGAGCCTAGAGTGGTTGTGTGTGAAGTACCAAACCAGCGTGGAGAGCAGGTGAGGATGCAGGTGGAGGGGTCCTCTGGTCATGTGGGAATAACCTTGATGAGCTTGGACTCCTCAGGAGAGAGAGAAATGGGTACCAGAGGAGCACCTATTTCAGAACCAGTTGATGCCATGAGAGGATAGGAAAATGGCCATAACAGAGCTCTTATCTGCCCCTCACCCAGCAGCAGAATCCTTGGGAATTGACCTAAAATTCAGAGGTCCAACCCCATTTGCATCCCAATTTTTGGTCTATGGTGGGGCTCAGGATCTGTTTTAAGAAATTACCAGGGTAATTCTGACGCAAGTGGTCAGTGAACTTCCCTTTGAATAAAAGCCTTAAGACCTTTGTAAACCTAAGGAATTAAAAAATTTGTACGTTATTCATTTGTCTTGTGCAGACATATCATGGATAGCTCTGTTGTCTCAAAAGGTTCTATAAGAAAATATGTAAAACAGAATGAGAACAGTGCTAGGACAGGAGAATAGTAACCTTCAAAGAAACGTTTTGTGGTGTAGGGAAAGTTGGTATTTTCTGGAGCTCTACTGCAAATGCATTAGGAAAGTGAAGGCTTGCCACCGAGTTTGTAAATTGGGATTGATGTTTGTGTTAATATCTAAAATGTTGAAAGGAGATAGTGCAATGTTTGGTGGGTCTAGAGATTTAACAATTTATCTATAATAGGTTTTCTTTAAAGCAAGTTTTCCCCCGACCTAATTAAATCTTCTGGTTCTCCCTGGGTTTCATTTTTTAATTTTGAAGTTAGCAATATATAAAAGTTCAGTATAATGAAGGTCTTTATTGAGAATTATTAGCAGTAGTGCCACATTCTGCTTTCCTGTGGCTAAGGTCATGTCTGCATTTCTATGATAGACAGTTTCTGAAATTTATGGAGAAAAAAATTGATATTGATGCAACTTGGTTTTTACTCCCAACTCAAGAACTTTCATATCAGTCAAGTGTGCTGCTGAAAACTGGTGCCTGCCTCTTCTTATTTTCTTAAACCCAGGGAGAAGTGGGCATATCATTTATATCGGCAAAATCAGTACCACAAATATGATTTAGGAATTCTATAGGAGAGATCTAATCAGAGATGTGTTTTCCAGAGATGGCTGAGACAGAGTTATCTGCTTGTCCTTAGCAGTTGGGTTTGGCTCTTAGAATTCTATTTGGTTATTGGCTTAGACATTACAGAAATTAAGCTGGTCTGCGAAGTTTCCTCTAGACAAATTTCTGGTCCCATAAAGGATTAGTATTTCTTAAGCCCAGTCAATATTATATTGATCCACATGGGTTTATTCTTAGTTAACAAGTACCCAGTGCTAGGTTAGATATTGTTAAAAGTAAGTATCCAATATGGCCAAGGGCTAACAATAAGCTTACTGAAAGAGCATCCTATAAGAAAGAGAGATCCAGGCTACACATGATCGAGTGTAAAATTACACACTCAGATGATTAAAACCAACTATATGATGACACTTTGATTAACTAATCCCAGTATTAACCACAGATTCTTATAACAATTCAGCAAAATGATGGTGGGGGAGTGGGGAGTGGGGAACTTCATGAAAAGCAAAGCTCTCTACTCTCCTGGCTTTAAATTTAAAATATCTCAACAAATGTTTCTGGAGCAAATAGGGCACATCCCAAGCCTATTATGAATTCATCAAATTTGATATTTTCTTCTTTTGAAACTATTCCCCATCACCTTTTCCTATGTCTACTGACTTTAAGTCATCTTCATCAAAATAAGAAATATCTCATATCTAGTTATTTGTACTTGCGGATTGTTTGCATGGGCCTGCACACGATAGGTCTAAGTAAATCATTTTTGGAGAAGTGACTAGAGGATTGATTGTAGGAACCCATTTTCATATAGTGTTTTTCAGGTTTTAGATTTTGATTTAGTCTTTCTTGTAGACTGAAAAAATGTAAACTGATTCAAATAATTTTAGACATTAGCAAACATATGCTGAGGAGGGAGGTGGGTTGAGAAGAATCCTACTGAAATTACATTAGATGTTGTCAAATGTTCCTTTCCAGCACATACGATGTAATCACTTTGGATTGACTTAGATAGGACCAATCACCCCAAAGAAGCTCCACCTTACATAAGATTGAGAATAGTGGGTTCCTGGTTTCGTGATTTTGTGTTCTCTGTTTTACCTAGGCCAGGAAACTGGCCAGCCCTCACATCAATGTTCATATTTCTATGGTTTCTTTTACCTCCTCTCTACCTCTTCCTAAACTTTTTCTTCCCTTTTTAACACTGAGCTTGACCATCCTTTTTGCTTGTTTTATTTAATATTATTTTATTTAGGTTTTATATTATAATCAGTTTCCCCTCAACCATCCACCTGATACACAGCAACACATTTTAACCTGCATTATGTTTCTGATAAAGAAGTATCGTATTTAGAGAAGAGACAGAAAAACAATAGAATGTATAATCTTAACATGGAGTGCTAAGTTTTCAAATATAGTAAAGTATTAACTATTTTTTTGGTGCAAGTTTTGTTGCCCGTAGAACCCCATCATTTAAAGCAAATGAAAGTTGAATATATCAGGTTGAAGCAGGGTTTTAGGAAGGCCTGCAGTGGGCCTACCTTCACAATCTGAGGGGATCTGATCTACCTTACTCTGAAGATCTGAGTTTGAAAAACCAATGATCTAACTCATTCATGCTATTTAATATAAATCAGGATGCTGAAGACCAGAAAGGAAAGGGTGCCAACATTGACCTATTTACTCTATAGATAGTTAGGTAAGTGGATAAGCAGGCAGGCAGGTAGGTAGGTAGATGGATATATAATATATATGTATATATAAACACACACATAATATACAAAGTTATTTAATCCTTATAACATTCTAGAAGGTAGATGGTTTTACAGACAAAGGGATGAGAAAGGCTTTTAAGTTGATAGAGTTGGAACTGGCAAATCTACATTCTTTCCATCATATTTCCACACTGCTGGCTGGTTTCTTTGCCCAATGTCACACATGGGGAGGGGAAGGACTGGGACCCAGACCTTCTGCTTACTAGTCCAGGGATGTTCCCTCAGACTACCTGTTCTCTCTAGTCAGTGGCAAAATAGTATCTGCTAAAGAAGTAAATAGAATATTGAGTAAGCACTCAATTAAAAAAAGAAAGACACTCCAGCTTTATTCACCTTGAGAAGGGTTAATGTTCTTAGTTCTCTATATTTTAACACTAATTAGTCATGTAAAATAACTGGAAAGAAATAATTTTTGTGCTATATAAGTATTGCTCTTAGCTTGGAGAATTTTGCATGGAATCCAGCTTCCTAATTTAAAAATTATAGAATGAATTATTTTTACTCAAAGTGTACTTTATGACCTGAGAATTGAAGTTTGATGTTAAATAAGTATTCATTATTTTTATTTTTCATAAGTTGGAAAGATATATAATGTATAATCATTAACATTCTTTTGCTTTTTTTTTCTTTACAAAAAATCAAACACAACCAACTGAGACATTAAAGCAAAATTCCAGTATGATACACAGAAAATCTGTGTGCTTTTTGTTGACTTATGCTGAGGTCTGCCAAATAACAGCCTTATTATGCAGATTCTTAGAATAACAGGCCATGGATATCTTAGACTCTCACATCTAGTTGCTGACTCTCTCTCTCTCTCTCTCTCTCTCTCTCTCTCTCTCTCTCTCTCTCTCTTTCTGTAGCATTTAAGAACAGATCTTTGAGGTGAGTTGTTTTTTTATTTGTTTGTTTTCTCTTGGCTCCCACAGCATTTTTCATATTTTTTTAAACTTCTTCCTGACCCCCAAGTTGTCTTCCCAGAGGACAAGGGTTTCTTTTAATCCTCTAACCCCCTCTTCCTTCCTCCTCAGTGCCCAACATAATGCCTGGCACTGAGAGGGAGGGAGGGAAGGAGATGCCAGAAGTCAGATCAAAAAGGCAAGAATTTTAGAATCAGGATTTCTTCTTCCTTGGGTGTAGCCATAGTGTTTAGTGAATAGAGTCTATAGTATTTTTTTTCTTTAGTATTCCTTTCTAATAGATTAGTAAATGGTTTTTGTTCTTACCTTTGTTACACCACACTTTAAAGTAAGTATTTAATGAGTGGCAGCACCTTTCTAGGACTGGATACACACAGGTGAAGGGAACATTGTCCAGGCCCCAGGAGGTCACTGAGCAGTCAAGAAGATGAACATGCCCACACTCATGTTGCCATGTGGGGTGTAAGGGCATCTGGAGGCCCTATATTTTGCAGTGATGGTACACAGGAAGGAGTAATTGACTGTATCTGTGAAAAGAAATCAGCAGCAAGTACCCAGGAGAGGGGCATGTGAGCTGGGATTTGAACTGTAAACAAGAGTCTACCAGCCAGACTCCAGGGGTGGGGTGCAGGGATGGCACAGGTAGATGTGTGACATGTGGGTAGCATGGTCATTGGGATGACTCTGCAGATAGTCAGGAATTACCAGAGTATACTAAGAAAGGGAAGCGATGGCAGGAAATTAAAGGTGTAAGGATCAAATCAGGAAAATTTCATATGTCACATGATAATATTTGAACATTATCGCGTGGGCAGTGAGGAGCTGATGAATTTCTTAAGTAGGGAGAGACTCTTTTCAGCTTTCTGTTTTATAAAAGGTCAACTTTTTCTTAGTGTGTGGGATATACTGGAGAGGGCAGAATGTAGATGTGAGGGGGCGGGTCAAGTTCAATGGGGACATGAGATGAAACTCAGACTGTAGTATGGTGAGAGGAGGAAGCTGATAGGAGAAACATTTAGGAAGTTGTTTGAGGGGTAACATGTTGAGTGGAGAGGTGGCCGACTCACAGGTTTTTGGCTTGATCCGTTGGTTTATGATGCCATCAGCCAACACAGATGATATCAATAAAGAGATGCCTGTCACTTTAATTTCCTGTTTCAGATAGTATGCACAACTTCTTTGCAGTTCGTCGTCTTGAAACAGTGAGTACACGTTCACATTCACCACCAAGTTCAGCTTCTATAGGGCATAAATCCTCAGGGATTTGCTTATTGTCAGAATTGCCCCTGAAAATTCTTTAGGAAACATTTGGGTTAAAGACCAGTACACTGTTCCCCCCAAAAATCCAGATTAAACAAGAGAAGTATGTTGAACTCAATGAGATGTGCAAACTAAGAGAGAGGCATGAAGGAAGAAGCAACAGTGATTGGGTGGGCGTGAGAGGCACAGCTCATCTCTCCCATTTTTTAGTTCTAGGTCATTGGGCATATGATTATTAGGCTCCTGGACTAAATGAAAGACTTCCCTATCACCCCTCTCCCCCATTTTCATTGTTGAAATCATGTACATTCATTGCCCATATGAGTGCTACATGTCCCCTTTTCATACAGTGAGCAAGACACATTGTGCGTGACTTGTCCAAAGATAGAACAGTTAGATGACAGATCTAGAACTTAATGTATCCCAAGTCTCAGATTCCAATTAAGTAGATTGGCCTTCAAGTTTCTAGTTTTTATTTTAGAATAAGTACTCCTAATGATAGAAAATTGGAATAAATGTTTTACCAAAAAGATATAGGAAATTGCATATACTTTTTCTTCTAATTTGATTCTACTCAGTGAATGTGATATGTAGAAAGAATGTTCATTGAGGGACATACATTTAGTTGAGTTTAGGTTAGTCACCATCCAGTGAAAATAATCATTGGCTGGTTATTACAAGCTGAATAGCATGGCTTGGTTGTACTGTATATTGGTGAGTTAAGAAGTTTCTCAGCTGTCCCAGATAATGATTTTATGCTAATCTTCAAGAGATTGATTTTGTAAATCATACTAAGATGGCAGGAGTGCTACTAGGCATAAAATGAAATTCTATTTCTTTCTTTTTTTGCTTTTTTGAAAAAATTTTCTGGGTATCTCTGACCAACAACCAGGATTGTTTTCTTCCTAGGGTATCTCTTCTTGTTGAGTAGTTCCACTTAGAGAAAAATTACAGAACAAGGGTTTCTTAGCTTGAAATTAGAGCATGGAACAGTGTGATCAAGCAGTGCTATTCTGTTGTCCTTATTCATCTGAGAGATATTTATGACTAAAAAATAGTTATTTAGAGCAGTGATCTCCAAAGGCTTTCTCCACACCCTTTGAGGAATATAATACAATCCATTGATGTATGGAAAAAAATATTTGAACACCAATTCATATTTATTTTCTAGTTCATACTTTAAAAGTTCAGTTATATGTGTGTCTCTAATAATTTGCATATGTAGAATACTACATTATATAATTTATAAATAAGTAAACATAGAAGGTTTTTGCCTTTTTAAGAACCTGATAAGAGACCATCTTAAAAATGTTGAAACTACTGATCTAGAGCTCCTTTCTAAAATAGGTCAATTAGATTATTCTGGGAACTTTTTAAAACCACAGATTCCTGGAGATGCTCCCAAAAGATTCCAGGTAAATGGGTCGGTCTAGAACAGTAATTATCAAACATTAGTATGCATCAGAATCACCTGGAGGTCTGGCTTGTTAAAACACAGATTGCTGAATCTCACCCCAGAATTTCTGATTCAGTAAATCAAGGTTGAGGCCTGATAATTTACAGTGCTAACAAGTTCCCAGGTGATGCTGCTCGTTGAGGGACCCACTTTGAGAACCACTGCTCCAGTGTGGGACTCAGAATACAGGCCATTCTGGGATCAGGTGATAAAGGACTGACTGACCTAGATTTGATCATCTTCTCCCTAGACAGTTATGCACAGTCTGTCAATTTGTTTTCCCTTTTTACTCCTGTTGCTATGAGAGAGGCAACAACTGTTTTCATACTATAGTTTTTAATATTGGTGTGGCGGATGAGAGCACCGGTGTTATATTCAGATAGATTTGAATTTATAGGGAATACATATGAGTGGTTTAATTAAATCCTATAGCAACTCTATGAGGTACTAATTTGTATGTTGAAAACTCAGACAGTTAGGGTCCTAATGATTTGACTGTATCTGTACAGTATTCGAGAATAAAAATAACATTATTACCCACTTAAAAAAGAAACAGATTTTAAGTCAGTAAGAAAAATATATGGTTGTTGCAGTCAAGTCTTTTTTAAAATTAGGAATCAATAGATTGATATAAAATGAAATATCCAGTAAATGTAATAAACCACAGAAACTTTAAGAATAAGGCAGCTCATTTCCTTTGAATTATATAAAATATATCCATCGGCAAATAGCGCTTTTATAATAGTGCATAACATTAGCCATTTAAATGCCTGTGCAATGTGTAAAAACTGCTTGCTAGATTAAATTATGTAAAAGAACATTTCTATAATGCTTAGTGTCTGATTCACTAACCATCACTGGGGCACTGAAAGTTTGAGAGGCATTATATATTTTCATTGTTTGGCAGGCAATTAAATGCAGGTGTCACTGGGATTGATTTACAAGAAGAAAGGAGTGGCTCCCTATGTTGGTTTAGGTATTTTTTTAATTCTTAAAACAGTTATGTATATTATAGTTCACTTTCTCTTTTTACTTTGAAATGTTTAGTTTATAGACTTTTATTTCACTGTCTTAAACATGAAATAAATAGTTAGGACCACCTGCAATTACATGTATTTTAGGAAAGGAGAACATATAACATCAGTTCTTTTGGGGGGAACTTTAGCTCTAGTTTTTGATCTGCCTTCCCTGTGGAGAGACCCATTTAATACTTCATACATTTGATAAAGGCTGCTTTAAATGGGGTCATTCTGTATTTAGAACAAATGAGAACAATGTTCCAGAAATCTCCTCAAGGAATATTACCATCTTTTTTAGAAAATAACTTTTAATGGACTGTAATTATAGGAAAAGCCATTGCTAGAGACTACAAGTCAATTTTACCTGTTAAAGGCAAAACAACTCAAAATAAAGTTTACGAAATTAGCATTTGATTGTCCTCCACTGGTTTCTTGTAAACAGCACTTTTTGGAGCTTATTTGCAATGCAATTCATGTAGCAATCAGTATATAAACAGTATATGGTGTTGTTTGCTTACTTTATGTAGGTGGGTTAAGAGTGATAGTGTGTAGACTGGAAAGAGTATAAACTTTGGACCCTGACCTTGGTTGAAATGCTGGCCCTACACTGAATTTTGTGTGATTTTGGGTGAGGTTTTTGACCTCTCCACACAGCCATTTGTGAAAATAGGGATCTATCAATCAAGGTCCAATCAGGAGATTGTTCAAACTACAAAGTAATTTGAACAGGGAGTGTTTATTATATGGAATAATTAACTATAACAGCGGATAGTAATACAAACAGTTGGCTAGTATTAAGTAAAGAGACCTCTAAAGAATAAAGGAATAGCAGAAATGAGGAACAGCCACTGCTCCGGGGCAGCGATAGAGCTCCAAGGAGATCCTTCTAGAGCTGAGATCCAGGGCTTGACTATGGCTCAGTGGATGGCACAGAAGTCACTATGGAGCTGATATAACTTGGAAGAAATGTGTCCTCTAGGGTGGCAGGCAAAGCTGTTCATGGGAAGTGTCCCTTTGGAAACGCTCTGCTGCAAAACCTCCATGGGGCTGCTGGGGCAAGCTGCTCCCTGCTGGGCACTGATGGCCACCATGCACTGGAGGAGCTGGGCACTGGGAAGTCCCTGCCTTGTGCTAGAGAAGCTTCATGTGCTGAGGAACCTTCAAGGGAGGGCTGCAAGCCTACTGCTCTCTCCCGCAGTGCCTCTCTAGAACCCTCTATAGTCAAAGCTTAACATATTGCCAACTGGGACATGAAACTTAGAGGGCTCGGATATACTTTTGCAAAGCAAACAATGATGTGAATTTAGAGCTGAGAGGTAATACATTGATAATTGGCACAAAGGATATTAATGCTTACATTTAGGATTTTTAAGATTCAATAATACATGTAAACATTTGCATGGTTTTTGTTACATAACATGTTCTTCAAATCATGCATATTGAGACAATAGTCTTATACTGGTTGTGAGGAGTAAGTGGGAAAAAATGACTAGATATTACCTTAAGCAGAATCTGGCAGCACATGGCAGATGATCACAAAATGGTAGTTGTTAATACCAGAGAATTTTGCAGATCACAGATTGCACTCAGACTGCCATAGTAGTGGTGATTAATAACTTAAAGTTAAATGAACAGTCCCAGGTAATGATTCTCACCTCCAAATCTTAAAGATGAAAGATAATACCCTTTGAAAGATCATGAAGTCAGTTTAGTGGATCTATATTTGCCTTTTACAAAATGGAACAGAACAGAAATGAAAAATGTCAGTGTATGCCAGTAGAGATAAATTTGGTTCGTAAAATGTACATATACAAGACCACGGGTCACAATCAAAAAAATTTAAGTACTGCCCTATTGGTGGCCTCTAATCCTTGTGAATTTAATTACCTTTGTCTTCTCTCCAGGCCTAGAGCTTTGGTAGGATATAGAAGGTCATGTGAAAGATCTTATAAGGTTTCCTTTGGGGAAAAAGTGGACCATCTTCTCCTTTATAGCTTCTATGTTAATGATGTAATACTATTAGGTCTCTCAAATTTTCTGTTACTCTAAAGCAAGAAGAAAGATAAATTCCCTCCAATATGCAAATAAATTAAGAATGACCTTTATAGACAGCTAGCCTTGCTATCTAATTATTGCCAGGAAAAAAAAAAAAAAAGACTTCAACTTTTCTAAATGAAAGCCATAATTGGTGGAGACTTCATTAACATTTAACTGGCTTATAGTTTTCACCGTGATAAAAAATGAACATGTTCATTGATTTAGTCACATTTGTAGCAATTCATCTTGGAATACACCAGGACAGGGCTGGGTATTTTGTGGGGCTATGCTGAGATTGTTTTTATTGTTTAGATGGATATTATATTTAAAAAAAAATTTTCAGGAAAATGTGTTGCAGCCAAATTCTGCATAAAATTTTGGGAAATTCATTATTCATTTTTCTAAATACAATTTATTAGATGCCTACCATGTACTAGCTCTAGGGAATACCAAGATGACTAAGATAGAGTTATAATCAAAATTACTTTTGAGCAGAATTCTCATGCTGCCTATAGGCTTTTTAGACACCTGTTCTTTTGAAACACTTCAGTTTTCGTGAAAAAAATATCAGGCCGAACACCATTTCATCTGATTTCTAAAGCATGTGGCTTCATGCTTCAGTAATAACACAGACTAGTTACAGTTTTTAGTTGGGGAGTAAATACACAAACTTGTGGCAGCCCATTAAGACTTCATTGAGAGAAACGATATGCATAAAGGCCATTTAAAGGGTATTATAGTTTTAATCCTAGAATGCATTGAGTTTCCACAAAATCGAGTTTATTGAATCGAAGTTTGATGACATGCTGTCATAACATGTTACTAAATAGACCCTAAAATCCAATGCTCTGTTCTGGTGGATGCTCTTGAGAGCCCTGTTCATCAACTCATGTTGATTGCTTCTTACCAGGGCCCTTGGAAGATAATTCTCTCTGGATTTAGGATTAGGAGTAGTCGTGTTCCTTTTGGGTTTTCAGCTTAGAAGACACTATCATGTGTTAATGTGGGCTCTCAAGACAGGATGCCTGGGTTCAAATCTCTGCTTCACTACCTTCCTGCTTTGAGAACTTTGTGAGCTGTATAACCTTCTGTGTCTCAGTTTCTGTATCTGTGAAATGAAGATCACAGTATCTATCTTATAGGGTTGGCTTGGGGATTAACAAATCCTCAGTAAATGTTAACCCCTATTAATGTTTTAGTGTTCATGTTATTATCTCATAGATACTGAGAATTATATAATCAATCATATTTTCCTCTTTGCACTGACTACCCCAAAGCTCAAAGTGAAATTTGTGGCAAACTTCTAGTAAATGAATTGTGACTTTTTTATTACTTGGTAGTGATGGTAGAGTCCTTGCCATATTACTGGTGTAATCTTATTTTTTTTTTTCTGTGCTCTGCTTTCCTTGATATTCAACTTTTAATTTTATTTGATTTTGTTAATTTAATTTTCATTTGATTTGCATGTCATGGAACAGGCCAAGCAATCATCTTTCTTTTAAAGACATCACTGCTGTCAATTACTTGAGCATTTGACATCCTTTCACACTTCCTTTTGCATAATTCATTCTTCATTCAGCACATGTAGTATTGTTTATTGTTTTCACATTTGCTAAGGAAAAGCCTTTTCTTCTCAAGGTATGATGTAAGCATGTGGGCACGTGTGTGAGTTATGTGTGTGTTTGTGTGTGTGTGTGTGTGTGCGCGTGTGTGAGTGTGTGAAAGAGAGAGAGAGAATATAAATGATGCAGATCACAGCCCCACTCATTTTGCATTACCTTTTATCCATCTTATATTTGACTTTTGGTTTAGTCTTGAATCCCCTCCCCAAGAAAGAAATAATTTACTTTGATTTGATGGAGGACTAGAATCCAGTCATAAGCTGTTGGGCATTGGTCCAAGTAAGACAGTTGTGGAGAAACCTTGGTAAGTCTGTTGCTGACCACATTCCTGTACATGATGGCAAACTGTCCGTGTTATTCTGAAAATTAAGAAGAATTTTTGGAAATGCTTATTCATTTCACTAAGTTTCAGGGGACTTTGCTTCCTTATTATTTTCTTTGCTGGCCCCAAAACATTTTACAAAAACCTAGCCAACACTGTTCTTTGCTCCCACGTGCTCCGTAGGGGGCCCATAGGAAGTGTGCCTGCAGGATTGCTTACAACTTTTCACCTTCTTATGAAATACACTTTGAAATATCCAATTATATATTCCAACTATTTGCAGTAAAATGAACTCATGAGAGTAATTGTTATATGAGGTATATATGGTAAGGAGGATTTAAGAACCAAAAATAACTGACACTGGTTGAACATGCCTGACACTTCTGTGAACTTTACATTTGCTGCATAACTAGATCATTAGAAATATCATGTGGGATATGTGTGATCTCTATTTTATAGGTGGAGAAACCAAAGTTCAGAGAGCCAAGTGATCTGTCCACAATCACAAAGCTAGCAGGGGAAGAATGGGGGTGTGCCACACGTTTGATCCTGGAACTGGTTCACTTTCAACACTATGCAAAGCTTCCTTAAAACCAAAAGTTTAATTTGTTCACTCTCAAATTGTTTATTTCAATTCTGATGTTGTTTACCTTAATCTCATCTCATTTTAGCTCAGTAAATCACCTTTGCTGTTTTTAGGGTCTCTCGTCTGTTGAATGAATGCCAGTGGATCTGAAAATCGGTGTTCAGAGGGATTATCTTATGGCAATAAGAAATCCATACTCTTTCCCATTTTCCAGTGGTTTGATAATCATACATGGGTCCAGAAAGAACAATATCATATGTTTTATGTTTCCTTTCAAGTGATAAAAACAGCTTTATGTAAAGGGAAAATTATATCCTTGCACCGGCATTGTGTTAGTCTTTGGGGTTTGCTGTCAGCTCTGCATTCTCTTGACTTTATATTTGGTTATATCTCGAGTACCAACAGTTGTTTCATAAACCAGATCTGTAACCAGCCTTGAGCTGTTTTGTGGTCGCCTATAACTACTCCTCACTGTTTAAGACTGCACTGCAGGACTTTCATCAAAGTGCTATCTATGCTTCCATTGGGGGGCCCCTTCTCTGTCAAAATTCATGGTAATTTTTTTTTCTTTTTGAACATTATTAGTGCTACCCACTGTTTGGACTTACGGCTATAGTACTGAAGCTGTTTTCTATATCAAATTTAGGGTTTGCAACCAAGGGAAAATATTTCTCGTAAATGTTTGCATAGTCTTCTAACATTTCCTACCCCAAATTGGAAAGTTGTTAGTATTATGTGCTTTAAACAAATCCACTTTGTTTCTTTGAACTTGTTAAAGCTGAGTAAGAGAGAAGTATAAATTACCACTTGTTGTCAAGGTGAAATATGTAGTTAATGTTGTATTTTTGTAATGTGTTTCTGTTCCCTGTGGAATGTTTAATTGACCAGTTCTGCTAAAAGTGTTACAGAAGACAGTGTTCAGGGCCACTAATTTCACTGTCATGCCCGGAGCTAACAACTAGACAAAGCCAGAAAGCTGGGAGAGATCTTTTAAAAGGGTCTGAGGTCCCTTGACTCTGCCCTGTTTAACATTTTTTTATCTGTGATTTGGAGGTGGATATTGAAAGCATGCTTATCAAATTAGCAGATAACTCAAGTCTAGGTAGGATGACAAATACCCTAATGACAATATCAGGAATCCAAAGGCTCTCAACAGGCTGGAGTGATGCACTGAGAACAGGGAGACATGGTTTACTTAGGATGAATGTACATACTGTGTTTGCATTCAGAAAGTTACTTGCCTTATTACAAGAGAGGAGAGATAGCTCAATGGCAGTGGTATGAATTTCAGGCTTGTATGGGATTTCAGGTGCACAGAAGCTCAGAAAGAACTCACACTCTGCCCAGACTACTGAAAGAGCATGAGGTCAGGGGAAGTAGCCTGTTGAATTCTGTCTGGCTCCAGTACTGGGAATCCTTCTTTTGGAAAAGGGCTGATAAACCTGAGAGTGTTCAGAGAGCACCTGCCAAGATGATGAAAGTCTGAAAACCTTCTAGTGGGAGGAACTAGGGGGAGCTGGGCATGTTTTGCCTGGAGAAGTGACGACTTAGAACATGACAGCTCTTTTCAAATAATCAGCTTTCCTGTGTAAAAGCTGAGATTTTTCACTATTTCTTCACAGTGTAGAGCTAAGATAAATGAGTAGGCATTTCAAGAAGCAGAGTTTGTTTTGTGCCTTTATAATTGGGAAATTATCTGTATGGTAGAGATGCTTTTTTAAAATTCTGAGTGCTTCCCCCATTCAGAAGTTGTCTGTCTATCTGTCTAGGTTGTAGAATTGACATAAACATTTGGATGAAAATTGGACTAGGAGACCTCTAACATCTGTTTTATCTCCAAGTTTGTACAATTACTGTTTTACTTGGCTTCCTGCTGCCAGGGCATACACTGCAGACATAGTTTAATAATGTCCTTATTTTTGTGTTTTTTTTTGACCAGAAGCCTTAATTCTCATAATTGACAAATAATTATAATTAATATTTTTAATTACTATAATTAATAGCATTATATAATGGATAGTAGGATTTTTGTAATAATATGATCAATTTAATCACTCTTGAAGGGAGTGGGGTGGAGGTAGACAGGGAAAAATTTTAAATCATTTCTTCAATTAAAAACATAAATTTAAATAATAATAATCACGTGAAATGTGAAATATTGGAGAAAATATTTGATACTGTAATAATTCAGAGTAATAGGAGACATTTAAGAGGATATGGTGTGGGACTCAGAATCATCAGTGTGCCCCAAATGCTGAAACGCCTGAATTGCTTTGTATATACTGTATTTTCTTTCATTCTTTGTTTCTTTATTTAAGTACTTGTATTTCTAGCACCAAAATTAGGCAGATGCTTATCACATTTAGTTTTAAACTTATTCTTGCCTTTTAAAATTGTGGACAATGAGGACATTTATAAGGTCTTAAGTTTGAGACCTCAAATCTCCAAAATATTAAAATGAAACTAATTTCTATGTTAGATTTAGAATAATCCCTAGAAAAATATTTTGCAAACTATGTCCTACTGCATTGTCCCCTACCATTATGTCAGTACTGTGGTGAAAACATTTCTCTTTTAATTTTTTGGACAAATTATAATGGCTTTTCTATTGAAAGTACGTTGAAAACTGATTGATTCTATTAAAGTGAACACAATATCAGTTATTGCAAATTCCTGTGAATCTAGAAAATATGGATTATAAATTTGCTTAAGTCTTACTTTCAATTGGATTTTACAAACATTGGTCCTTTTGAAGAAACAGTATAATATAGCAGTACTGGCAAGGCATGGTTAATATTCAACTAGTGCTTAGCGAGGGTATAATAAGGTCAGTTCCTCTTCACAAAGGTCAAATCAAATTTAGTTAGCATCAAGTAGGTTGACAGTTACTTGTAATCGCCATAGCTTATTCCAGAGTTTTGGTGCTATTTACATTATTTTTTATTCTGTTACATTTCAGGGGGTTGCCTCTTTGATGAGCCATATAGCACGTGTGGATATAGTCAAGCTGATGACGATGACTTCAATTGGGAGCAGGTGAACACCTTGACCAAACCGACTTCTGATCCATGGATGCCATCAGGTTTGCATTTAGTTTTAAGTTTTCTTTTTAAAATCAGAGGTTCACAAGAGTTTTAATCACAGTGAACATCCACTAGGTATTGGTTGAATGAGTGAGGGTATTGGTGTTTATGGCAGTCAAAGGAAGATTAACTAGTGAAGATCCTACACTTAAGAAGACTGGATACACAGAGTTTACCTCTGTATCTCTCCTTTAAAGTCTAATTAAAGTTTATGTTCTTTTTTTTTGGATACACCTCAGTTAGATTAATGGGCATTTCTCAGTTGAACCTTTTCCAAGCAGCAGATATTGGAAATAGATTAATGTCTCTTCTGGGAAATATATCTACTAACTGGAACTCTAGCTGAGGAATCCAAATAATAAAGTCTTGGTCACAAATTGGAGACCTTGGGAGGTAACTTAAACTTTGTCAGCCTCAGGGGCTCACCTGGCACCAGGGAGATCTGGGAGCATGCCAGTGATCTTGAAAGCATTCTGAAGATAAATGGTAATGCACACATGTGGATATTTTTTTCTATGGTAGAAGTGCTTAGTAGATTTTCTGATGAGTGAAAGTCATTTGTTCCACTGAACACCAGCAAGAATTCTACTTCTTATTCAGAAGGAAGAGTGGGAAGATGATGACTAATGAACTCTAATCATACTGGAGCTTTATCATTGTAATGGACACCTTTTCAGGCTGTGGTGTTAGACATCCTTTAAATTTTTAGATTTGCGGATTTATTTTATAAACGGAGTGAAGGGTGTGCTGCATTCAGGATTCAAACTGTAAAACATGTTATTCTGATTTGGATTTCAGGTAAAACACATTTTTTGTACTTTTTAATGATTGTAAAGTTCTTCACTAATATACCTAAATGTGGCAATAATTACATTTAGTGAGTAATCTTGTAAAGGTAGCTGTAAACATGAAATAGAGTTTAACGTAATTCTTAACTAAGCTTTAACAGTTATGATGCCTACCACGTTCTGGCCCTTTCTTCCCACGTTTAGCTCTTTATAACTTCAAAGAAAGGAATATTGAGCTCCTTAGCACTATGGCTTTACTAGACTTCAAAACTTTTCTAGTCCTTGATTATTTACCCATAGCTGACAGTCTTTTTTTACTGTCTCTCCTTTTCCCTTGTATATGTGTATGCTTTTGAATGTGACTTGTGTTTGAATAAGAAGTACTTTAGTGGTTTTTTCCAAATTCCAGTTCCTGCTTTCATTCTTGTCTGTGATGGGGAAAGGGGGAGAGGACAGCAGAGCAGTGCTCTCCATGCAGAGCTGTCTTTTTCCAAACAGGCTTTTTACCCCAAAGGTCTTTTGGTCATCCTTACCTGTTCTCTTTTGAGGATCCAGCTGTGTCTAGAGAAGCTGGGGATGGATGAGGTTGTGGTAGTGAGGAGGTCACTCAGATTTAATCCTAGTAAATTTCTCCATAAGAGTTCATGTAGACTTTCTCTATTATCTTTTAATTTGGTGAACAATTTATAATTTTTCACATTAGGTAGTTGATTTCATTATTGTAGTTCTTTAGATTACAACCTGACTTGGAAAAATTGACTTTTACAAAGGAGCTCCAATACTGCAATATCTTCAGCCTCCGCTGGTTCTGTTTTTGTCACATGATAGCCCATTTCCCTTTACAAAGGGAGGGAGGAATTGGTTATTGTGACCATCTTGTCCTTTTCTGCTTTCTAATGTCTCATAATACCATCTCAGACCAAGTGGTCCAAGTTTTAAATACAGAAAGAATGGGATCCTAGCAGAAGTTGTTCTAAAAATGATATTAAGGATCACAGACCAATTATTTTCTGGAACAATCAGTTGAGTAATTGAAGGACCAAAGGGGAAGTCACTTTGCAAATATCTGACTTTGAAGGCTCTTCTGCCTTTGGAAAAATGGAGCAAGGACATTTAAATGTTCTGTATGAATTTACTCTCATTCTGTTGACTAATAGAATTCTTGGTGATGAATATTAGGCCTTTGTAGCTTAATATCTTTGAATGTTACATCTTCTAACACTTCTGTCAATTCCATACAATTACTGATAGTTACAAAAGGTGTTCCCTCAACTCCCATTCCCCAAAAAGGTGCGAAGTCATTGCTGGGACCTGCAGGTTGTTTGAATGTCAGCTAGTAAGAGAGATGTGGAAAGACTAGCAATCCAATTCCTCTACCTCTCTTTGCCTGTGGACATTGTCTAGATAAAACAAATTTTAATCAAAATGTGATAATTGTTCCATTGATAATTTTTTCATCCAATTATTTTTTTCGCCTTAATATAGAATAGCAAATACTGGTAATTTTTTTCCTATGATGTATTAAACAATCTTTAGTCATGAAAAAAATTTTTTGAGCCCTAGTGTAGACTAATCATGATGCTAATTACTGTGGTAGATGAAGAATTATAAGAAATGATTCTCTCTAGGAAATTATCTATATGAAAAAGAAATTTACAAAAATATAGTTAATAAACAATCTAATATGTTATAAAGAATATGGACTTGTACGCAATTTCCACCCGCAGTGAGAAATTAAAAATTCTCAGTGAAATTTTATTGTTAGAAGAAAATATCACCTTATAAACCCACATATGGTATCCTAAGGTTTAGATTTTAAAACTGAGTTTGTAATATGTATATAAAGCTTGAGTTTTAAATACTATTTAATTACAAAGGCTTTCTCCTCCTCCTCCTCTTTTCTTCCTCTCCTCTTCCTCCTCCTCCTTTTCTATTAATATGTATAACATAATTTATTTCTTTCAAAAACAAATTCCAAAGCTGGCCCTCTTACACTAAAACAGAAACTAGTTTTGTGAGTTTCTCAGGGTAAATAGATGGCAAAATCAGATACAACTATATCTCTTTGACAGTTAAATTTTTAAACCTTTGCATGAAATATTATTGAATTTGTTCTTACACATGTATTTGTATTTGGTCTCGCATGTGTAGGCTGGTTCTATGATGCTTTAGACCAGGGGTTGGCAAGCTGTGTCCTACAGGCCAAATCTGCCTGCTGCCAGTTTTTTATGGCTTGCAAGCTAAGAATAGATTTTATATTTTCAAATGGTTGAAAAAAATCAAAATAATAATAATAATATTTTGTGACACATGAAATTCAAATTTCAGTGTCCATAAACAAAGTTTTATTGGCACACAGCCATGCCCATTCGTTAAATGTTGTCCGTGTCTGGTTTCAAGCTACCACAGCAGAGCTATGTAGTTGCAACAGATACCGCAGTGTCCACAAAGCCTGGATATTTACTGTCTGGCTCTTTACAGAAAATTTTGCTGACCCCTGTCTTAAAATCGTTTTGGCACCAGCATATAGTTGTGGCTTTGGATTCTTGACTTATATTGTTATTGTTTTCTGTATTCATATTATAATTATTAACATACAAACATTATTCCACATTTTTCTTCTTTCAGAGTTTATGTTTTCCAAACTTGGGGCTATTAAAATCAGTAAAAAAAAAACAAACATAATTAGGATTTTCTCTATCGTTTCCATTAATTTGCTACCTATAAAAAATGTGGTTTTCTTTATTGTTTAGTAGTACCAAATTCTCATGGACTATTGTGATTCCAGTGAGCATATAATTTGTTAAAATGAATTTAAAAATTATGATGAGAGTAAAATTTTTGCTTTAATTTTAAAATTTACTGTAACTAAATTAAAATTTTACTTTTTCTGTCTTTTTTGAAATTGATGTTCCAGTATGTAGGATTTGTTTCTCTGTATCTTTACATGTGAGGTTTTTCTTAGCCACATTTAAAAAATTGAAATACAGTCTGGAGCTTTATACAAGCCAACTTGATAACTACTCTGAGGCTGTGACATTGACTTTGGAAATACACATTTAGGCAAATAAATACCAAGCCATTTACATTTTTGTATTTGAAGCCAACATTTATGTTATAGTAGGTTCTATTTTTGCAGCTAGCTCTGAACCATACAGTTTTCCTGATGGTGGAACTATGCCACACATGGTTTCTCTTTTATTGCTAAGTGCATGGTTTATTTCATATCAGTTAATCTCTGTTAACAATGGAGAACTTTCTTAAACTTTGTCATAAAGATTACTACTTTGTGCACAAAAACCCTTGATTAAGTAACCAAATAATAACCTGATACATTTTGTTAGCACTGTTGCATGTTATCATTTTATATACTGAAGCACATGTATAATTATCAGAGTAGATTAAGAAGTATTGATTAAGAAGTATTTTATGGTATAAAAGTACCTACATAGTTTGACAATGGTTGATGTTTTTGTATTTTATTAAGATATAATGTGTACCTAGTGTTCCAGTTCTATAAAATGGATATTTAACAAGTTCCATACCTTATGTTTAAGAAATGTATTTTAAAAATGAAATAATAAATCCATTCATAATATAAAAAATGTAAAGGTAACATAACTATAGCCATTTGATACTCATAAAATTAACATTTATTTCTACCCCATATGGCCCCTGAAGATATCATACCTCTAAAAATGATGTAATTCTGTCAATTTGGGTCCTAGTGCTGGGAAAATGAAACATTATGCTTAATGCTTTTCTGGGTAGTTTAGTCTATGACTAGAGGAAGCCCATGTTGCCTTCCACATCTTAGTTTTACATATTGCAAAATGGGAATGGTGTTTCTGATCTTCAGGGAGATGCTATGACTAAGGATTGGATCATGTGTCTGGGTGCCCATATGAATGGCAGAGAGATGGAAGTGCCAGGATGGAGGAGCAATACCAGCCCTTAGTGCGATGACCCAGAAAATAGAAAAAATGACTGTATTAGTGTAGAGTCAATTTCACATTTGAGAAGATGACAGACAAAGGAATTGAAGTTTCCTCTTTGGGTGCATTCACCAGGCTTATTTTCCTCCTGCTAGGGAAGACTTCCCTACTTATTTACACTTCATGGCTTTTATAGGCCTTAGTGAGTGATGAAGAAAAGACAAAAAAAAAAAAAGGCTTGAAAAGATATTTTTCTTTCTTAAATTTCAGTGTGTCGTGTGTAATATTTTGGCACAGAATATTGAGACAGTTGTCTAATTATCTCATTCATTCTTTGAATCTGTCAACATTCAACAAATATTTATTAAACACCTGCTATGTGCTAGGCACTGTTAGAGATGCTTGGGATTCATCACTGAGTGAACCAAAGAGGATCCTCTCCCTGGTGGCTGCACATTCTCAGTCTGGTAGGATTATTCTTGGATTGCCAAAAAAAAGTATATCCTATAAGACCATGTTTTCCATCACTTATGAATGACTTTCTGGAAGTAAATAATTCAAAAGTAATACAAAATTCAGTTTTTCAGACTCAGTATACTATAGCATCAAATTTAACTTCTTGTATGTTTTGCCTTTTTAAAAAAAGAAGAGCAAAAGACTAAATTGCAGGCAAGTGACGGCAGTGTAGTATCTTCTGATCATTATTCGCTATAGAACAAAGTAATCTTGTACACATAAATAACTCTTAGCAGTTGATAAAATTTTCTTCTTTGCTGTGTATCATTTGATCCTCATGACGGCCCTGGGAAATTAGATAGTGTAACCTCTGTTTTATAACTTTAGGAGGAGTTAAACTTGTGCCGGGCTTATAGGTGAGAGAAACAGCCCCGTTGTTGCTCTTTGAGAGCCAGGGAGTAATCTTCTGACGTGAGCACATTATCTAGTGAAGGGCTTAGTCTTTATCCCAGGTGGCAACTATTTTGATCTTCTCGAAATGAACATGAAGGCTAGTCACTGTGGGGGCTGCTGCCCCTTCCTGGGTCAGATGCTGGCTCTGTCACTTCTTCCCTATTGACCTTACGCAAGTTCTTAAGCTCTCAGTTTCCCAGGCTCCTCATCTGTAAACTATTAGTTAGTAACATATTTTTGTGGTGTGACAGAACTGCAGTAGTAGAGTCTGTTCTTCTGCTAGTTCTATCCTGCGGAGGAGGCAGGCAGTCATTTAATAAGCAGAGAGATGTATACTGCAGTGGTGGGCAGAGCTAAGGGCTGTGATGAAAACCTAAATCGAGATAAGAGCTTAGCAAATGATGGGAGTAGTAGACAGGAACAACCTCTCTGAGCAGAGACTGGAATTCAAAAAGGGATAAATTGGCTATGGAGACTGAGTTATCGGGGTGTAGGGAAGGGCAGGAGCAAAGACTGAGGTGGGGTGAGTGCTGTTGGAGGGTGGGGGTGGTCAGTCTGCCCTGAAAACCATGGAAAGGTGTTTAGAACCTGCCTCATAGTGTTATTGACTAGGTAAGACAAAATAATCCACTTTAGAAACCTAGTCTCATACCTGGCCCAGTACAGTGTTCAGGAAATGTCTTCTTATCATTATTATTAAGTGATTTTCAGAGCAGTTTGGTATGAATTCATCTCTTAGTTTAATCTGGACTCTTTGTGATGGGGGCAGTTCATGCCGAGTTTTTATTTTCTCTTCTAAATGATACCAAATAAAAAATGGAAGATATAGGTCTTCATATAATACTTGAAAGGATTAAAAAAGCAAGCTGAAAGAAGTCCATTAATATACTAACAAAGTTTTTGTAAGGATGGTAGGATTTGGGGTAATTGCCTTATCATTTCCATTTCATATATTTCCTTTATGATCAAGTATAATTTTATAATAGAAAAAAACACTTAAAAATTTTTGGGAGGTCATTAAATTTGGTTTTATTTTAGTTGATTCTGAATATTTCCAGTCACTGAAGTTAGAAAATGAAAACAGTTTTGTTGTCTTCAAGTATCTCATTCAAGTGTCCCAGAGTGAGGTGTTGCCTGACATCCGGATGTAAGATAGTCATTGATGATTGTTCTCCCTCCCTACATCTTACTCAAATCACCTTGGTGAGGCTTAGACTGTTTCCAGTTAGCTTTTAAACAGTGACTAATGAGATAGTGAATAAAATTGGACTGGAATTGTATTCTGTCAACAGTTTCTAAGTTATAAAATTTAGAAAAATAACTACAGGTGATAAAAAACAAAAACACATCAGATCAAGGGAGTTCTTAGTTAAACAGCACAGGGCTCCAGGTACCCTTACTTTAACATGGGTGTAAACAATGTGCTCCACTCAAAGGTAAAAACATAACATAAAATTTACCATCTTAACCATTTTTAAGTGTATAGTCCAGTGGCATTCAGTACATTCACATTGTTATGCAACATCTGTCTCCAGAACTTTTTTGTATTCCCTAACTGAAACTCTGCACCCATTAAACACTAACTACCCATTCTCTATTCTTCCCAGCTTCTGGAAACCACCGTTGTACTTTCTGTCACTGAATTTGACCACTCTAGGTACTTCATATAAGTGAAATCTTACAGTATTTGTCCTTTTGTACCTGGCTTATTTCACTTGACATAATATTTTCAATGATTCACTTTTTACATACAAAAGACTTTCAAGATCAGGGCAGTCTTTTTTTTTTTTTTGAAAAGCGTCTTGATTTTTAATAGTTAAGTGTTTCAGGGGGACCAAGTATGTTATGTATGACCACTTTTTTCAATAGTTTATATTCAGTGTTCAACAAATATTCTTCTTTAAATTTTTTTCTAAATTCTTGTCTTAGCTGATTGGAAACTGTTACAAAAAGAACAGTGGCTAGCTATTTTTAAATATTTGCTTAAAAAGTACACAAATGAGCCTGTATGTATAAATATGTGCTTTTAAAATAGATTTATTTCTTGCTTAATTTCCCATAAAATTGTACAAGATGACAACGTAATAGTTATGTGAAGCCAACTTGTGGAATAAACAGGCGGACCAATTATGACAGATATTGTAAATCTCTCAGAATCTGAGTCATGGAGGGCGTGAGAGGTGCAAGAGGTGAGGTCCACGTCGATGGGATGATGGGGCGGTTATTATAGCCAGCCAGAGAAATTCTCACCGAAGAGTTGGTCACCTCTCACCAATTGTGTGTTCTGTGTGTTGTCCCCCAGTGCAAGGCACTCTCTAGCTGGCCCTGGTCATGTGTAGGAATTATTGTCATGTTGACAATAAGAGTCAAGAGAAGGGATGACAGATTTTTAGTCTTCTGAGCACATATTCCTCACTGGACTGCAGAGGGGCAGAGGGGTGGGGATGGGCTGATTTGAAAACATTTCTCTAAAGATCAGGGAGATTTGCCACTTGGATCTGGGTCTGCTCAGCAGCAGCCTCCCTTTACAGAGGAGAGGATCTTTGGATCAGATGGGTTGTAGGTGGGTCACTAATGTACCAGCTTGCATGGTTACTGGCATGTTAATGGCAGCATTAAAATTGCCCTTGCACAGATACCCACATGGGGAAGGCCTTGGAAATTCTATGTGGCCTGAGGGGTCATCCCATTCTCCTGCCTGAGTCAGGCCAAATCATCACAGGCCCAGGCTCCCCTTTAAGTGCCCTAGGGACTTTCCATGATCTAAGAAATTGAAGAACTGAATAAATTTAAATAAGAAAAGGTTAAGTCTATATTATTCTTTTCACCTTAAGACCAGGAAGAAATGTAAGTTCTGTTTTGGAGCACCAGCTGTGTGTGAGGTGCTGGAGATGTGTGTTTCGGGCACTGATGATGTAGTGGTGAACTGAGCCCAGTTTTCCAGGAGACATAGAAATGAGATAGCCAGTGTTCCGGTGGGGGCCAGGCCACTGCCCAGACCGAGACTGATGGGTAGGGACAAGCAGAAGGCTTCTTCTAGGAGGAAGCAGCTCTCAAGAGGGGCCATGAGAGCATGAGGATGAGGCCCGAGCAGGTGGGCACGCCAGGTGGAAGAAAGTAGCATCCTGTCTCAAGGCCATGAGAGGAGGATGGGGGAGCATATGCACTCTCAGAGCTGCTCAGGAAGCTGCCAAGAACCAGGAAACTAACAAACATGGCAGACTGGGGAAGGGTAAGGTAGAGAGAAGAGCCCTGGGGGAAAGACTCTCAAAGACCAAAGGCCTTATGGAGCTGGGGAAGGATGTGAAGCTAGGAAGTAATATGACTGTTGTTTTCTGGCAAAGGGAGGAAAAAAGAAATTATTTGAGTCTGTATGCATAGAGGAAAATGCAAAATTTCTCGTAAGGGCGTATCAGAAGTTGTAATAAGGAAATTTGGTTAGTGAAGAAGTACCATAAAGCATATGAATATGTAGGAGAATGCCCTTGTTCTTGCTAAATTTTTGCTAAATTGTTTAGGGGTAAGCACCTTGGATGTTTGTCCAGAAAAAGTGTGTGTGTGTGTGTGTGTTGAGAGCGTGTATGTACAAATGTATTAAAATGTTAATAATTGTTAAGTCTAAGTGAAGTATATATAAGTATTTATTATACCACTTTTTCAGCTTTCTTATAGTTTTAAAACTAAGCAAAATTTGCTATATGTATAGGCAAACAAAAGACACGAGTAAGGTGCACTGACTTAGTGCCATGCCAGTGCGACTGTTATCCACTGATGCATTTTAGGCAAAATGCTATCCTGTCAAATCATATTTAAAATATTTATATTTAAAAACCTGGGTTGAGTCATGTCTTCCCTTTCTGAGCATACTGAGATGATTTCTTGGTCTTTACTGGAGAAATTTAGTAGAGCTGATGGACCAATTTTAGAGTGACTAACTTCAGGGATATAATTTTAGGACTTTCTAAAATAGGACAAATGCTTCATGCTGTGGTCTTATGCCTCAGTGTGTGTATCAAGTATAAAGATCTTTATTCTATTGGTAGATATTTTAGTGGCTAACTAAACTTTGAAAGAAGATGTATAAGGAATTATTAAATTTTATTTTTGGATGCATGCTTGCATTCATTTGTATCCAGTCTGTAACATGGGACTGAATTTAGAAAAAGTCATACAGCATTTCTTGGCAAACTCCACAAAATGATTGTACAGATCATTATTTTAAACAACTGGCCTTTTAATGCATAAACTGATATTTTATTCTAAGAGATCGTGATAAATTACATCTTAACATGATATTTAAAAGCTTAAGTGGTTGTAAGGGAAATAAATATGGCTATTTAATTAATTTTTGGCTGGACAATCATAATGCCTTTCTCTGGTGGGTGGACAGCTGATTATGCGGCAGTGTCAGAATAAGACATGCAGGGCAGCATGTGAATATAGTGGTACTCTCAGAAAGGTGTCACTGAAAATTTGTTTTTTGAAATGAACTGTCCTGATTTGTATGCTTTAGATTGTCTAATACCAGGTTGTTTCTTGTTTTTATTTTATTTTTTAAAAAAAACTTTTTCCTGGTTCTTTCTAGGGAACTTGAAAGAGACTTTTTTTTTTTTTTGGTATTCTGTTATTCATAGAAAATGTACAAAAGATTGAAGTCCTTGACATCAGACTTGGAGAGTAGGTTTGACCCATTGCTGTTTAAAGCAAATATAAATCAGGAGTTATGAAATGTCTCTTTAGTCATTCCCTTTCATGCTGCTTCTCTTTCCATCTCTGCTGACTGTGACACTTGTCCTGTTAAACACACATCTTGTGAAAATGGTGTCACCTCCTCAATTGTACTCTATAAACACAACGTGCCTTGGTTCCTCCTGATGATCCTGGCTTACTGTAAGGGTGACAGGCTGCAATTTGTGAGCAGGTCAGTGACTGAGCTGATGACAAGCAACCTTTCTAACACTGCAATCAATGCTTGTTATTTGAAAAACAAAATGATACAGTTTGTATTTTTTAGCAGGTGGGTCATTGGGTAAGCCCAACATTGACATGTGAATTTGTTACTTGGGCTGGATAAAGTAAGTTCAGACAGGAATGTTAATTTATTTGAATTAATCTGGGTTTTGTTCTTATAAAAAGGTATTGGACATTTGTTAATGGCACAAGTTATAAATAGTTGGTTTTATAGTTAAAGGCTTTTAGAAAGCTGGTTTTACACAATAACACTGAAAGTGAAATGGAAATAATAAAGTCAAATAATGTCATATTATTATCATGAAAACAGTTTTGATCTTGTGAACTCCCTGAAAGGGTCTTGGGGATTTCAGGGATCCCTGGAAGATACTTTGAGAACCACTGACCTAGACTTCTTAAGTGATATGCCTACCTTGATGATTTAAAATTAAAGGCTCAGAGGAGTTTGGAAGGCAAAGAAGGGAAAAAGATTTTGGAAATATTGCACAAAAGATATCTCTGAGTGTTATAATTCACTTTTTCTTTTTAAATAGAGACAATGTGAATAGTTCATTCCTATTGTTGAAAGCTATTCCTTCTTTATATTAATAAATACCCATTTTAAATGAAATAGAATACATAAATTACATTATATGAAGCCATATAACTGAATATTCTAATTCTATGAAGGTTGAGTTTATGAAATCTCATGCTCTAGAAATATTTGAAAGTAGGATTAATATTCATATATTTGAAATTGGGTGTAGGCTTTCAGGACAGCAGACGATTGGATAAAATGAATTATTTAAACTTATTCATATATGGGCAAGCCTGTATAAATTCATTCAATAGTGCTACTTCTGAGAGTTTTAACTGTGGAACTGTCACATATATGTTGTCATGATAAAATAATTTCAGCCCCTTTTATTATGAAATGTATGGTGACAAAATGATATGAAGATGGCTGAACCTTATTTAGGGAGACTTGGAAATTGTGCTTGATGGCAACTGCCTTTGAATTGATAACAGATCCCATTGGTGAACTTACCATTCTCACATCTTCCATTAAGAGCCCCATTATGTGTGATAACACATTTATTTCCAAAGATATGAATTTTTACAGAATTTGCTAGTATTTGAAAGGCATGCTAGATAAACATCTTCTGAACTTAATATGGCCGTGGAAAGAGTTAGCAGGGAAATCTGGTGATCTTTATAGATTCGTCCAGTTAGTACTTAAGCTTGAAGAAGGAGACAGAAAGGGTGACCTTTCTAGTTCTTTCTAGTGCTAGGACCTTTTCTCCTTTTTCAATAAATACTTATGAAGCACCTGCTGTGGGCAGGCACATTTTTTACCCTAAGAGATGAAGAACGTCACAGACAAACTAAATACAAGGAGGCGATACTTTACTTGACAGAAAGACCAAGTATTAAAATAGAATAATGCACTGAAAAGAAGAAAAGAAAATTAAATTCATAAAGTGACAAAGGTTCACTAAAGATTAATTTTATCTACTAATTGCCTACCCATTACGGTGGCTTTTGAAGCCTGGAACTCACTTTAGAAAGTCCCCGCTATTTGGAGACCCCTACAGACTGAGAACACTTCAACTAGGCTTCCTAAAATTTTATAGATGTAATCAAGAGCCAGAAGCGGCCATCTGTCCATTTAATGTAGCAGGCATCCACACCTACCCCCCAAGAATCTGAAGATACATCCTTCTCCTTTGTCAGGTAGAATCATGTGGAGGGAAGAGGTGCCTTCGCTGAGAGAATGTCTTTAAAAAATGCTTATATTTCGTTCATACATTTACTCTGACACTGAAAAGAGAAATGGCCTGTAATTCGCTTCGTTTCAACTTTTAAAATCACAGAAGTATATAGTTGTGACTGGTGTGGCTAGTCACACTTTCTTTAAATGAGGTAGTGTTTTCTTTCTTATTTAATTTATTTTTAATAAGATTTTTTAAAAGCGTTAGGCCAAATCACACTTTCTAATTTGGGTAATTCCTTCAGTCCCCCAGCAGGTGGAGACGTGTAATTCTTTGCTCTTTTGTTGGATGGGCAGCTTCTTGCCCCAGGTGACATTCCCTCGCTTCTCTAGTTAAGTGGCAGGTTTTGCAAATGAGCTAATGAATATGTCCTTTGCAATTCTCTCCATCCTCTACTTTGGCCCAGTTAAAGTTTTTATTTATTCTTGCATTTCATAATGTCTTTATTGTTAGTGACCTTCCCCAGTAAATCAGAACAATATTTTCTTTAATGACATATCCACTGAAAAGCAAAGAGCAGAGAACTTCCTGAGCTCCAGGGGAGCAGATTTAAATCCACTGCGATCTTTTCACAGGCCATAACCTGCCCATGTTTTAGTTCAGAGTAAATCCCAGAGGTGAGGTATTTTTCAGCCAGCAGGGTAAACTTTGGTCACAGATTTTCTGAGGTAAACTGTAGGGAACAGAGAGAGGGTATCCTCATTTGCCTCTACATGAGCTCTCCCACAAAGAAAAGAATTTTAAAACAGTCTCAGTTTCAAGGAGTCTTCTAATTCAAGTTTCTTTTTCTTTCTTTCTTCCTTGGTTTACTTTTACCATTCAGTTCACGTGAGTTAAAAAAATAAATCTCTAAGACTCCACTTTGACAAATTCAGCGAAACTTTAAAAAATATTATTGCCACGAAGCCCTTTAGAGCAATTGTTCCCAATCTTGTTGGCACCTGAGATCGGTGCTCTTATGAGAGTCTAATGCCTGATGATCTAAGGTAGAGCTGAGGAGGTGATGCTGGGGAGTGGCTGCAAATTTGATGAAGTTTCACTTGCTGGCCTGCTGCTCACCTCCTGCTGTTCAGCCCAGGTCCTAACAGGCCACAGACAGGTACAAGATCACGGCCCGGGGGATCAGGGATCTGAGGCATGCCACTTGTATTTCTTGCTCTTCTTGCTATTTCTACTAATTGATGGGGAAAATTATTGAGTTTTAAATTCTTAAGTCCAGTGCCTTCTAAACTGATGAACTTTCCTTTAATACATTAAAAAGAAAGATAACTCCCTGAGGTAATTCATGAGAGTAGCTGTTAACAATTATAAACTGGAAATAAAAACTGGTTAACAAAAGTAAAAACAGAGCACAACTCACCAAACAAACAAAACAAAACAAAACAAAACAAAAAAAGAATGACCAAAAGCATTAGTTCTTTAAGGAGCTAATTTATCATATTTTTGTATAATTAGGCTTTCTCTATAATTTGAAGATGCCATTTACAAATAGGTTGTTTCCAAGCTATTAATTAATTATATTCATGTGAGGCATTTTCACTTACTTTGTAAGACTTTGTAAAAGCAAATGAAATGATTATTCCACAAAAGTCAATTGACTTGTTGAATGAGTTTTGAGAATAGGATACATCCAAATTGATAGGTTCTGTGATCTAGATCTTTGTTTTAAATTAAAGAGCTTTCTAAAGAAAATAAAGCTCTTCATATTTTGTTAAGAATTTATAGAACACAATAAAGTACTAGATACTATGACAAATAAATCTCAAAATTTCAGTGCTTTAGCACGGTAGGAATTTGTTTGCCATTCATATAATAGTCTAGAGTGTTTGGAGATTTGAGGTTGAGGACTTTCTTCTGCACAGACATCCAGGTTGAAAAGGACTCTGCCATCTTTAGCATACATTCTCCGAGGTTGTTCTCATGTGGCTATCTAGATGGCAAAGGAGAAAGTCTGGAAGATCATGTGGGAGGTTTCTATGGACCAGATTTGGAAACGGAGAGAACAAAGTCATGTGGTCCCTGCAACCTGCAAGGGCAGCTGGGAAGTTAAGCTGGATGCCCAGGAGGAAGAAGAAAAGAACATTTAATGACTGCTCGCAGCCTCTGCCACACTTGTCTTTAGAGGATTTTATTTAAGAAAAGGTCATAGTCCTGGTAAATTATTGTAAGAGAAAATGACTTGAAATTGAGTATAATGATGGCTTTTTTTTCCTATAAAGGAGTGCCATCTTTAAAAAATTCAGTTAATTGACTAAAATAAGTTTTGAGAGTTAACTTTAACTTGATGGTGTTTTAATGTGAAATCAGTGAAGTATTAATCCATAACAAGTAGATCTTGCACACTGAGAGCCTTTCCTGAGCGTTATGTTATTAAACTATGCCTCAATATTTCTACAAAACAGATAGTCTCTTACCTTAACTCTGAGAAGATAATTTCCCAGATATAGCAAAGATATATGAGTATATATTTCTACTTAATTCAGTAAAGTAAATATCATTGAATAAATGTCAGCTTTTCCAGGGAAATCACTGCATATAACCTCTCTGGATAATATATTTATCAAAAAAATCAATATTAAAAGTAAACAGATTTTTAATACATCCGAAGGAGCTTCCTAATAAACCAAATGTCAACCCATAATTTAAGGCTATTGACAACAATAAGTATTCACAGATGACATCATCATAATTTTTGTAGATGGTTCTTCATAGTGGTCTGATGTAATATATCAGCTTCAGTTTTAACCTTGGGCCTGGCAGAAGTGATTTGTTGTTAAGGTATATAAAGACCACTCTGGCTTCTCTTTCTATTTGAGAAAACTCCAGAGGGTACAGAACCCATGGCACTTCTGTTCTCGTCCCTTCTTTTTCTCTGTTCAGTGCTATTTGGTTCTGCTGCTCTCCTGTCTACAACTCCTCTGACAGCATCTGTGCTCAACTTCCTGGGGCCCATACCTCTTGTTATACAGGCCTGTATTTCTCCAACTTTTGGTGCCCACTGATTATATGACTGACATATGATACAGATTTTAAAATAAATTTTGAAAGGTCTTTTTTTTTAATTGGCAAAAATAAAAATGGTTTCTCAACCACAAAATATTTTTAAAACTTTATTTGCAAGTTATCTACACAGCTGGCTCTTGAGATTTCTCCCAGCAGACTATGCAAGGACCATATTAAGAAACGTCTCACAGGTGAAAGCTGAAAGTTTGGTTATTTCAACCTGGAGATAATCATAGATTCTCAAACCAAAATTTGGTTTCATACTTCAAGTTTAGGAAATACTTTTAGGGTATGAATTCTATTTCTGCTCTGTAATATGCCTAATAGGAAGGTAGCTGATAGTATTCTAGTAAAAGATCCCAGACGTTAGCACCCCATAACTATATGACCTTGTTCAAGTTACTTGACCCCTGAGCCTCTGTTTTTTCATCTGTAAAGTGAGGAGAATATGACTTATGTGATGATGTTGTTATAAGAATTAAATGGGGTAGAATGTATATGGAACTTATGACAATGTCTGGTACAGAGTCCAATTAATCATTCTCTTCTTTTATGGAGCATGCTCTTGGTGTTCTATCTCAAGATCAGAAAGAGTTTCTCATATATTTTCTCCTAAAAGTTTTACATTTTAATGCGATCGATGTCTTTAAAAGAAGAGAAAGCGACACCAGCGATGTGCACACACGGAGGCAAGGCCGCATGAAGACAGGGTGAGAAGAGGGCCATCTGTAAGCCATAGAGAGAGGACTCAAAAAAAAGCAACCCTGCCCGAAGGCACCTTCATCTTAGACTTCAAAACTCAAACCGTGAGAAAATATATTTCTGTTGTTGAAGCTACCCAGTCTATGGTATTTTTTTTTTTTATGGCAGCTCTAGCAAACTAATATACCATCCTTTCCCCATTGAATTATCTTGGCACTTATGAGGATTCATTTTCATCTTTCACTGATAGAGTGACAAGTGGTTCAACATATGAGTATATTGAGTTGGCCACAAGAAGTTATAGACTGTCTTTACTGGCATTGTCTGTGACTACCAGGACATTTTATTATAGCAAGCAATTCTCTTTCTCCATGCAGAGTGTGCTGGAAACTTGGCTAGAATTTGGTAATTTCCCCATTCTTACTGTTTTATGTGACAGTGAATCAAGATATGGAGGTGTATGATGTTGAGTCCACCTGGAATATCATGTGATGGTGGAGGAGCTAGAGGGCCATGAGCCCAAGCTTCACACTTGGACTTTCAACATTATCTTCAAAAAAGACATTAGGACACAGAGACATATGTTCATCAAATGGCCAAATCTGTGTCTCACTGCTGGATCACAATGCTTGCTGTGTACCAAAAATTTGTATAGATAATCTATTTTGTTATCTTTGGAATAACATAACTATATACATTATAATATTTTGATGTTTAAAATGCCTTTATGTTAAACATTTAGAATAATGCTATTTAAGATTATATCTTGGCATCTCTGCATTTTTTAATGTGCCAGGGATCTCAGAAATAGCATTAGCATGGAACTCTTTTGACTCCAGGTTGCCCTGTGTCAACTGCTGCCTGTGAGCAAATCTGGGTGTAGGGTGGTAGCCAGGTGTAGCTCTGAGCTCCTTTGATGGAAGCCTGGCCAGGGCTCCAGTAGGATGACCTAAAAGCACTTTTCTGAGTCTATATCATGTCTTTCTAGACAAGCCTCAAAAGCATTAGGCAAAATACTCTACTCCTGTCAAAACACCAAAAGCTGTAGGGTAATTCTCCATTCTTACCTCACCTGTTCTAAGAGCTGATTCACAGACTACATTCGGTGGTTATCTCCTATCAGGCACTGTGGAGAGCAATCTCCTTTCTCCATTATATGAGTTTAATTTTCTATTGCCATTGTATTTTGGTATTAGATTGATGGCCAGAATGTCATTGATGTAGGAGTTCTGTCAGGAGAATCTTAGGCTTTCTCTCTCTCTGCAAAATATGGTTCATCAACCTTGCAGCTGGCTTTGGGAGGGTCTCAAAGGGTGATTGTGTATTCTTTTTTCCTTTGAGGACACTTTTGAATGATGCTTCTGTAATTGAGGGTCCTCTCTTTCATGAAAACAGTCTTTAGGTTTACAGAGGAAATTAATGTGCTTGTTCTGGAAAATTCCTATTGGATTACTCAGAGATGTCACTTTGAAATTTTTGCAAACTTTTTGTCATGCCACTGTTTATGAAAGCTTTATGATGGTTTGCTTACTGAGAACTACAGACAAATGCGTCACACACAAGACAAGTCAAATCTGACTTTTGGATACTTATCATCTTCCTTCCTATTTGTACTTAATCTGTTTTGGCAAATTGTATGAAACTATCACTCTTAGATACTCTTGTACCAGTACATACTAACTTACATTGTGTATTTGCATTATGGGCTTCGTTCACCAATACAAAATTTATAGTTCAAATTTTATAGTAACAAAATTTATAGTTCAAAATTTTGTTGCTGCTTTTTATTTTAATAAACCACTTTTGAAACCTAGATCCCTTATTGCAGATTTGGCCTAAAATAACATAATAGTAACAACAATGATAGTTTTAACAAAAGTGATTACTAGCAAGATGATGATTACTAGCAAGTAAATGCACATTAACCGACATGAGTTATAGACTTACCTGAACTTGGCAGAGATGAGCCGGCTTAGTGCTTATGGGTGTCAGGGGCATGTCATGGTCATTCAAGTCTCAGATAGGGCTGCACATCAGATTACAGGTCCCTTTGAGTTTAGAAAGACGAGAAGCATGTACATACATAAACTTTCAAATTAAGCAGATCTTCCATGCCTGTGTATACTTTGACCACATGGTTCAGAAAGGGTGGTGGGAGCTAATTAATCTAGGAGAAGGGAACTCAGAGCTTGCTTCATTTCCTCCAGGAACTCCTATCAGGGACATTGGTGTCACCCACCAAATAGAGTATCCTTAAGACACTGGACCATTCCCAGAAGAGGGAATCAGACTAAGGGTCTCTGCCTATCATGGAGCTAATGAGTGTAGCCACTCTCATTTCAGCAGAATCTAGGCCTCTCTGGATGCTGTTGTCAACCTCCACTCAAAGCAAAGTATCCCAATCTGGACCTGCACTGGCACCCTCGTAACACCATGGTCACAGTTTTCTGTCTGTTAACCACCTCAAGGGATCATTCTCACTGATCCTAAGAATGCCACTCCCAAAGGGAAGGTTTTTGTGATTCCCCTTCTGGACGCACTCATATAGCACATGTATTACTTTCAGGAACCAGACAGTTATTAGTATCCTAACAGAATGAGTATTTATTATTCTTCTATTTCAAATTTGTGCAATGTATGTAAATAAAATGGCTTCAGCCCCATTTCCTCTGCTATTGCCCCATCATTCATGGACTACTTTGGTGGGTCACTCACTGGGGATCCCTAGATAAAGTTAAATGCTTCATGGGGCCAACTGTCAAGGACAGAAGTGTCACTACTCATCTCTCTGACCTTTATCTTTCCTGAGTCACTAGGTTTCCAGGTTCTCTAAAAAGAAAATGAAATGCCCTAAACGTGAGTCTAGTGTCTGGGCCTGGACTTTACACAGTACAAGTGGCCTCCTCCCTCCTCAGCCTCCTTGCTGGCCTGAACTACTTGCAGGTACCTGGCCTGGCCTGTCTCTAACACCTTTGCCGCTCAAGACACCTCCCCTGTGAAGATGCCCCTCCTCTCCTGATGTCCCCACATGTTTGCTCTGAGTGCTTGATGCTCCTGCTGCTTTCCGTATGAGGGGACTTCTCTTCTTTCTTAGATGTCTGTAATATTCTCACATCTGATGTTGTCTGTCTATTGAGATCTAGGGTGTGCCTCCACTCAGATTAGCCTCATCTTTGGCCTTTAGGTTTGTTTGTTTAACATGCAGTGGTCCTCTGTAAGTGAAGATGAGAGCATTGAGAAGAGATAATTATGCAGGTCATCTACTGTGGCTTACCAGCTACTTAGATGCATGAGAACTATTGTAGGTTTTTAGGCTATTAACTGGTGCTTTGGAAAGTACTTAATTGAGCATAACCCTTGCTTCTTTTGGCCACCAGATTTGAGGGAGCACCAAGGAGAATGATTGTGATCTCAGGAGTAGCACATTCCCTGGGACTTAAGCCCCAGAAGCCTGCCTTTTCCTGGCAAGGGTCTAGTGGCTTCTGCAGTATTCTGGGCAGTCCAGTGGGTCTTTTAGTCATAGTCTTAGAAGTGGCTAATCCAAGGTACAGGGTTGACAGCTGCTATTGCCACAGCCATAGTTGCTGCCACTGAAAAGGCAACCTCTGACTGAGGAATCCTAGAATTGCCACTGGGTCTTGATTTTGACATTGCTGTCTGCCTTGCCTGTAGGTATCCAATGCTACTTTCACTGAAGCAGGGGAGTACTCTTCCATTTAATTTAGGACTTGAATTAGTTTCATAAAAAGGTCATCCTGTTGTCTACTGGTTATATATATCCTAGAGTTAGAACTCTCTTTCTTAAGTGACAAAAATGTATGAATTTGTGATATGCTATCTTAGCATAAAAAAGGAAATAAAATGCCCATGAAAGTTGATAGTTAAAAAAAAATCACAGAGATTGGTTGCACAACAATGTAAATATATTTAATACCATTAAACTGTACATTTCAAAATGGTTAAGATAGTAGAATTTATGTTATGTATATTTTGTTGCAATTAAAAAATTTTTAATTAAAAAAGAATTACCTCAAAGTCTCTTCCAGGCTTCTCATGGTTAGTAATGAATTAGGATTCATAAACATATTTATTAATCATCTCAGTAGGCTAAAAGATGCTTCTCCAAACTCAGTCAATCAATATGCATTCTAAAAGTTAATTTTTCTACCATTTGCTCATGATAATTTTGATATTTTATATTAGTAATGTAATATTTCACAGAACTTCTTTATTGTTCTTTTAGCATCAGTAGGTTTCTGGCTTCTAGTTATAAATATTTAGACTATATTTCTCTTTGCAATCACACTTGAATTTTTAGCAGCCAACTAGAAAGATACTTCAAACTCAAGATGTTCAATATTACGCTTAAGTTCATGCTTGATTTTTCCAGTCTCTAGTAAATTTACTGAAAACAACAAATTTAGTTCAAAACAACAAAATGGTTAAAAATGAATATTTCAAGTATTCATTTTGGTTTTGATTTATGAAATTAGAGGAATGTGGGTAAGAGCATTTGACAATATTTTGTTTTAGTGGGTTTTTTAAAAGAACTTTGTGCTTGTGCTTAAGTTCTAGCATTAATTTTTTTAATGGCTAAAATATATTTATAGTGTTGTGCAGCCATCACCACTCTGTAGTTCCAGAACATTCTCATCATCCCAAGCATAAACCCTGTGCCTCTTAATGAGTCACTTCCCACCCTGCTACCCCCAACCCTTGGGATCCACTTATCTCCTTTCTGTCTCTATGGATTTGCCTATTCTGGACATTTCATACAAATCAATAGCATTACTTTTGAAACAAAATTTAGCCTTCAGACAGTTAAACCTGTTCTCTGTTTGTTTGTTTGTTTTTTTGGTGGTGGTTTTGATATTTTGAAAACATTTGAATGTCTAGCAGCCTCAGATTGGTTGTACTCTGTATATTAGAAGATGCTAAAGCCATTAAAGAAGGCTGTACGTATACATATATTGAATTTTAAAACTGTTTATAATATTAAGTAAGGGAAAGGTCAGATTACGAAATCAGATTACAAAATTACATACTGTAATTGCATTCTGCAGAAATACAGAACCATAGACAGTATCTAGAAGGACATAACCAAGGTATTTACAATGACAATTTAAGGTAGATAATTTGAATTTTCTTTATGATCTTTTTATGGGTTCCTATTTTCTGATTTGTGGGAACATTTGCTTAAATGGGAAATAAGGACTAATCTTTTGCCTTAATCACTAAAACAATTAATGTAAGACTTCATGGTATTTTAAAAACCTAACTAAAGTATATTCATATTCTTTTAATTAATTATCTTAGACAAAACTTCATTGCACATACAACCTTGAGTTTGAAAATATTGCAAGTGCATTAATGTTGAACCTCCTCAATCTATCCTCACAGAATGCCGTTGTGGCAAAATCAGTGTTTGAATTTTTTAAATGTTTTAAAAATAGATGTATAGATTAATTCAATAATGTATTCTTAAAAAAGGGTGGATAAGTCAACAAAGCAGTAAAATAAGCAAGTTGGACTAGATATTTTAAAGCTCTTTAATTCTGCATTTATATGGCTTAGTAATTTTAATGCTTGCATTACTTGTGCTTTTTTGACTGTAAAAAAAAAGAGCATGTAATGTGTGCCTTATCTCATAGTTCAGAAACCTGGCAAAATCATTGAATTAAAAGAAAAACTAGTTTATAAACGTATTAAATAATCCTTTTATGTTCCCATGATGGAGAATATAACATCTTTTCAGACATATATTTAGATGAAAAATCTGTTTTAATCTGGATCTTCTTGTATTCATTATCTGTCTTTAAGCTTATTTAAATATTCTCAGATTCATGACACATCTTAGTATTGAACAAATACTAACCATACCTGTCTTAGGCTAATTTAAATTGATAATGTGCTGCACTCAAATGTGAATTATTTTCACGATATAATTTTGGCAATAATGATAATAAAATTGGATATATTTCATGCTTTCCATAACTTCATGTTCTGTGCTTCTGGTTTGCCTACTAATACCTGCACATCAGCTACTCCTTAACCATTTGCTATCCATAATCACTCATGATGATCACTCATTACTGTTATTTTATGCATAGTTTTAATTATTTTAAATTTCTAGGCAAATATGGAAAAAAGTATGTAACATTCAAGGTGCCAAGTTCTCACCAAGAGATCCTACACACTTATGTTATTCATTCAAGTTTTGGTTTCTATAAGGCATTTTTATTGTGAAATATGATAAAGTGAGTAAAATATGAATGTATAGTTAAATAATTGTGATGCTAATATCTGCTTATCCATCATCCAGGTCAAGAAACAGAACATTGTCCATATTGAAGAAGCTCCAGTTCCCCTTCCCCAATCATAACTGGTTTCCTCTCCCCATAGGTAACCAGTATCTTGACTTTTACATTAACAACATTATTGCTCTTGTACAAATAATTTTAGCACCTTCGTATACACTACAATCTTAGTTCTGCCTACCTTTGAATTTTATCTACATGGAACTGTACTCTCTGAGCTCAAGTCTTAGTTCTTTTTCTCAATATTGTTTAAGATTGAAGAATGTTGTGTCTAACTGTAGTTATTTTATTTACATTGCTTAGTGGTATTCCTGTATGAATACATCATTTTGTTTATCCATTTTACTCTTGCTGAATATTCAGGTTATTTCTGTTTTTATTTTTCCATAGAACAATGCTGCGCTGTATATTCTTATGTATGTATCCTAATGAACATAATCACATAAAGATTAGAATGGAGTATTGCGTATGTAAGACTACTACCTTATTTTTGGTACTAACAAACTTTTCCAAGGATGGTTGTACTAATAATTTACATTCTCAGTAGCAATGTATGAGAATTGTTCTAGTGCTACTTCTTTCTAATGCTGGGTATTATCAATTTAAATTAACTTAAATTACCAAATGATAGGTGTGTGATAGAATCTCATTGTAGTTAAAATTTGCATTTCCCTTATTACCAATTAAGTTGAACACAGTTTTAGCTTACATCCATTTAGAGTTCTTTTGTGATGCCCTTTTCTCACTGGTGTGTACTAGTTTTTTAAATATTTTATGTAAGTCCTTTGTTAGTTGTGTGTTAACTATCATTCTATAGCTTGTTTTTCACTTTCTTCATGATGCCTTTTAATGAGTATAATTCTTAGTCAAACATTAATTATTTTTCTTTTATGGTTAAGACTTTTTGTATATTATTTAAGAAACCCTTCTGTATACCAAGGTCCAAAAGATATTCTGTATTATCTTATAGAACTTTTACATTTTTTCTCTCTATTTTGCTGTTTAATTTACTTATACTTTATTTTTGTGTGTGATGTGAGGTAAAGCTTTTTTTTCCCCCCTCCCTTCTTTTCTCCCTCTTTCCCTGCTTTCTTCTCGCCTTCTTTTCTTTCTTTCCTTCCTGCTACCTTCCAATATGGAAATCCAGTTTCTCCAACACCATTATTTAAAAGCCATGTAGTAATGTATCTGGGCTCTCTATTCTGTTCCTTTGGTCAGTTTGTCCACCCCTCACCAGTAACTGAACAGTCTTGACTATTAGGGTTGTATGTTATCTTTTTATATCTGTTAGAACATGTCCCACCTAGTCCTTTTTCAAGTACTTTAAGAGTATCTTAAATACTATTGGCATTTCCATTCATATTTTAAAACCAAATTGTCAAGTTTTACAAATAAAAACAAAAACAAAAAACCTGTTCAGATTTTCATTGGTATAGTTTTAAATCTGTAGATCAATTTGGGAGAGATTTAGTATCTTAATGTATCATTGAACGTGATACATCTCCACTTATTTAGATCTTCTCTATTTTTGCTCAGTAAATTTTATAATATACCTTGGAGAGGCCTTAAACATCTTTGCTTCTTGGTACTTGATATTTTTTGATGCTGTTATAAATGTTATATTTAAAAAATTCACTTTTTAACTATTGGCAATGTGTAGAGATATATTCCTCTTTTGTATATTGACCTCGTATTCACTTATCTTGTTAAATTACTTCTTAATTTGAAAATTTTTTTTGTAATCTTTTATATTTCCTGTATACATAGTATCCTTATCTTGCTCCCGATGTTAAAAAGGTTGCAATATGCCTTCATTAATCATTGTTAAAGTCAGTGGCATTCACTGAGATTCCCCTATCTCTGCCCTCACCAGTGATTGGGGAACGTGCCATGGCAGTATCGGCAAATGTGAGATGATATCACTCTGCCCAAAATCTATTAAGGAGTGTGACATATTTAAATTTTGGCACCTTACAAATGTGAGTCTAGCTAGATTCTAATCAATAAAGTCCCAATTACCCTAAGCCCTTAAAATTAATTGTGCCTATTATTAGTATGATAATAAACTATTTAAATCAAAAGCATTAAATTCTCCCCTACCTAGCTGCTAGCAGTTGCATTTGATCGGCAGGTGAGCCCAAAAGTGTATACCAAATCTATGACAGTGCTACCCATTGGAACGTTCTGTGGTGGTGGAAATGTTTTATATCTGTGTTGTTGAATATGGTAGCCACAAGCCACATGTTGTTTTTGAGCACTTGAACTCTGGCTAGTGCAACTGGAAACTACATTTTTAAAATTTTAGTTAATTAAAATTTTAATGTACATAGCCATATATGGCTAATGGTTACTGTATTGAGAGTGCAGTAGAGAACCAATATTGAGAAATATTTTATTTCTTTTCTTCTCTTAAGTCTGGCAGCCTTTAGCCTAAAGAATCTTTCCTTTTTACTGCCTTTTTTCTCTGAGGCTTTCTTCTGCCTCTTCTAATTTAGGGCAGCTCCTAAAGTTCATTTGCTGTCCCCTGTTTCCAGAGGACCCTCACCACGGGCACCCTTCCCTGGCTTTCTGCCTGTTTTCTGACATTTATATAACAGCCCACTCATATTATTACAAATGTGCAGCATTTAATCTGAATTTCAATTTGTAAAGAATATAGGCTAATGTGAGCACTCGATCACCACCGATGTCACTTTTGAACCCAAGCACTTTGTAAATTGAGTTCTGCCTGTCAAAAGACAGCTAGTCTATTTGATTTCCACAGAAAGTATTACATCTCTTTATTGATTAATTGATTCATTGATTGGTTATGTCATTCATTCAAATGATTATTGAAAAACTATTATGTGTCAGGCACTCTGCTATGTAGTACATATTTAAGAATAAACAAATCCTCAAGGAAGTTACAATTTATTGAGGAATATAGACAAGTGTAGAGGTAATTCCTATTGTATAATAGCATTTAGAATTATGAAAAACCAATGCTGGGAAGCACAGAAGAATGGCATCTAACATCAGATGCTCAGACAATGCTCTGGAGAGGAAGTGATGTCTAATCTGAGACCTGAAGGATGGTAAGGATTTATAGTGAGAAAATGGGGAGAGGAAGACTGTTCTAGACAGATATATTTTTTTATTGTTGTTATAATAAATTACTGCAACTTTAGTGGCTTAAAATAAGAAAACTTATCTTACAGTTCCGAAAGTCAGCTGTCCCAAAATGAACCTCACTGGGATAGAGTCAAGGTATCAACAGGGCTGATCCCTTATGGAGGCTCTAGAGGAGAATCCTCTCCTCGCTTTTCCCATCTTCCAGAGCCTAGTTACTTTCCTTGGGTAGTGGTTCCTTCCTTCATCTTCAAACCTAGTAGACTGGCATCTGCACATCTCTTAACTCTGACCTACTGCCCCTGCCACTTATAAGGACTCTTATGATGACACTGGGCCCACCTGATAATCCCGGATAATCTCCCCAACTCAAGGTGAGCTAATTAGAAACTTTAATTTCATCTGCAACCTTTATTCGCCTTTTTCATGTAATTTAACACATTCGCAGAGTCTGGGGATTAGGACTAGGAAGTGGACATCTTTGCAGGACAAGAGCATTATTCTCTTTGGAGAGAGCATCATTCTGCCCACCACAGAAAAGAGCATAGCATATTTGAAGAATTAAAATTCAGAATAGCTAAAAGCTTAGCTCATGAGGGCACAAATAACAAGAGAAGGGACTGAAGAGGGAAGCTATGAAAATATGATTGAATTTCATCCTAAGAAAAATGGGGGACCTTTAGAGAGTGAAATAATTAGATTTGAGTTATTGAAAACTCTCTACCTGCACTTGGAGACTCTTACTTGGGAATACACACCTAATTCATTGACTATAAATTGTAGTTTATCAACATAGAATTATCAGAACTTAATCTGAACTACGAAATAGCAAGAAAATGAATATTCCTATATGTAGGTAGAACACCAAAAATGCAACTCTGAAAATAATTTCATAACAGGCTATTAAAAATATTGATCAATATTTAGATTAAGACTCTTCATCTCGTGAATACCTATCAAAGGTGGACCCAAACTAAATAGGAGGATTTATTGGTTTATGTAAGTGAAAATTCCAAGGTTAATCATTCAGGCATAGCTGGGCCATGGAGTTCAAATAATGCCATCCCTGCTGCTCTCCATGTTAGTTTTATCATTTGTCAGAGTAGGCTCTTGCCTTGAGAAGACTATATGTCCAACTAGAATTCCAGGCTGTAACCCTACTGGATGAGCCCCGCCAGCACCAAGAGGGACCAGGAGTTCAAGTGGAAGTCCTAGGGTTGAATCCCATTAGACCACCTTGTGTCCCATGTTCATTCCTTAGCCAAACACTGTGACCAGGGACATGTGAATTGGGCAGGCCAGAGTAATAGTTGTTTATTTTGATATTTAGGCAATGGTATTTAGAAAGCTTGCTTCTGAAAATAACTATATATTTTGAGAATTGGGCTGAGCGTTGTAAACAAATTTCAGTTAAAATTGCTCAGATGGATGTGTTGTCTAAATTTCTTTGTCATATGTTATCATCGGTATGGATCTGAAATCTATTATATTATTGCTAGTCTCTGATTGCTATTCACAGACGGACCCAGATTTGAAATCTTAAGATGTACATATCTATGTTCTGCAAAATTATCATTTAAAATAAGTACAAAGGCTTACAGTAATTGACATCATTTTTCTGACTTTGAAAATGGAAATATTTAATTAGACTTCATATAAAAATGAAATAAAATCGTGCTTTTTTTAGATCATTTTCTTCCCTTAAGCAACTGACTGTCTCTTTCAGTCTCTGTTAGCAGATTTAATCTCACTTCCAGTACATTCTTTTCAGTCACATTATCTTCATTTAAATACAGATATGCTTTGGGATAATTCCATGTTCTTTATACATTGAGTATGTAATGACATCTTGCAACCAACATTTCTGTCATTGTGCTTTTACATTTGTAAATGGGCCATTTCTTATTCTTTAAGTGCACAGTTTTATATTGAGCAAATGGAAAATATATTAGAGTGTGGTTATATCTCTGATTGGTTTTATTAATGTTAAATGTGACAGAAACTTGAAATCAAGCTCTGTCTTTATTATCTTCTGTTCTGAGACACTGCCATTCCCTACTCAGCCTTCACCAACATTTCTCTGAAGATAACTCCACAGAAACATATCTCCAAATCAGACACCTTTCTCTACTTCCATGTTTTCAGCTTTGTTTCAAACATCCATCGATTGCTAACTTTTTTTGTAAACGTAACATCTCTAAAATGGACCTCATTATTTCAGATTTCTTTGTCGTGCTCACTTTCCATGTTTACATAGTCACCATGGCTCCTCATTTCCTCCCTCATAGTTTCTACCCATTTCTTTTCAGAATGATTGCTACCAGCCTATTCAGTTTCTTATAAGATTTCTGAACCTCTTCAATAACCTGCTGTGCTTCTGTCTAAATCTCTTTCACTTCAATCTTGATATGATTGAGATAACAACTTTCTAAAACACTATTAAAGTCCAAAGAGTTTTGAGATTGACCTTGTGGCAGTAGATTTAGAAGCAATTTTTCTGAACTTCTTAACTCTTGGTGATTGCATTATTTACTTGATACTTATTTGTTCCATGTGCAACTGTCTTATCTTTCATTCTGGACTATAACTTTTTGGTGGACAGAAAGTGTGATTTATGCTTATTGTACAAAGTATGTACAGAACTGAGTACTAATCTTTATAAAAGGTATGTATGTGCTCAGTAAATTTAGTATGAAGATAAGAGAGTTTTAATGTTAGGTTAGAAGCTTGCTTTTCCTTAAGATGGCAGAACCAGTTGACATGAATAGCCTCCTCCACTCCTGAGTCAAAGGAAGAGCTTGAAAAATATGTCAAAATTTTAATATTAAAAATATTTTTAAAATACATATTTAAGCTCAGAATCAAGAAAGGTGTATCTTCAGGTGCCAAGAATGAAGAGAAAAGCCACAGTACTGAATGGCAAAGGGATAACGAGCAGATTCGTGTGCTTGGGTCTATAGTTTTAACCTTGGGCTGCAGGCTGCATGCCTGGTGGCACACTGGAAATAGTTTAGACTTGATCAGGGAAGTTCTTCTGAAAAAACTCTTAACTCAAAATACATACTGGAAATTGGACCTCCTAGCTTGCCCTTTCATGTTTGATGAGCAGAATTTTCGTTGCGTAGAAGCCCCAAGGTTTGAAACTAACATAAACTTTGGTCTTCAAATCAGTGTACCCATTGGACCTCATCAGAACACCTCCACACTCATGAGACCTCCGAGGCGAAAATGGATTCTGAATTATTATGAGTTCTCAGATGAACATTATGAACACATCTGAAAATCCACTGTCGTGAGGTATAGTGAGTGGATACAAGAAGCAAGATCAAACTAGCCAATTATAAAGAATAAAAAGTAAAGAATACAATCTGCAAGGAACAATAAGGGCATTAAAAATAAATTACAGAATAATTTGGGGAAGGAGAATCTAGAAATAAAAATAGGGCCATTAAAATTTTAAAAACATCAAACATGTTGGTTCAGGAGTAGACCAAACCCAGCAAAGAGGGGAATCGCTGTACCGGAAGATGGATCTGAGGCCACATCAGTGCTGATTTCTGCAGAGCTGGGCTGTGCCCAGTGACTGTGGTTACTTAACAGATAAATGGTGCTGCTTGGGGATGTTTACTCACTCATTTGCCCCCTCTTCAGTGGACTCAGGGCATTTGATAGGCATAGGTTCAGAATCTCATGCTTAATTGATTTTTGCTCCATTTCTTTTAAATTTAGGTGACCTTATTTTTATTACCTGTGTATGTGGAGGTGAATTGTAAAGCTTATTCATTCATAAACTATATAAATATCTAATCAATGCACTTTTATTAGGTTTCAAGTATACTTGAAACTAATAATAAAATAAAATTTAAAAAATTAAAAATAAAAATTAAAAAAGCTTGTTCATGAAAAATAGGGCTACCATGTTGATATGATGATGTGGTGCCCAAAATTGTTTAGGAGTGGAGGGGAGAGATGCAAAACAAGGTTGCTTTCTTGAGAAGCAAACATTCTTCTTTTCCTTCTATCCTTTATCCTTTTGTCTGACTTCAGTGTTCTTTGCCAGGTGTTTATGGTCCTTACAATTCTTTCTCACCTTCACTGGAGACAGCTGCAGGTGGTATCTAATTCATCTTAGGTACTTGGGCAGTACTACTAGGAGCCTTGACTTTAATAGGCACGCCCATCATGAGATAAGCAATTTTCTTCCTGCATTCCCAGCTTTTTTTTTCCTTTGATAAACCTGAGCCTGCTTCCTAGTGTTCATGTTTCTTCATGGATTATAATTTTCAAAATTGAAATTTTTCTAAAGTGCTAACATAAAGTAGATTTTTAAAAAGATAGATGCTGAAATGTCTTTTTAAAGGAACGATTGTTTTATGCTGCTTATGAAACATTGGTAGCAAAAATGAGAAACAGAAAAATCAAACGTTTTATAAGTTAACTGAAGTTTATTAAAATATAGGATATTAGGCTGCCCTTTGATATTTTAGTTTTCTGTCACTTTAATTTAAATGAAACACCTGATACCTATAGCTTTTTAAAAGCTTGTTTGCTACTCACTCACATATCTATCCTCCCTTCCCATTTTACATTACATATTCCACCATCAAGAATTTCTGGATGTTTGATCAAAAAGTCACCTGAAAAAAAAAGGTATCTGTGCCTGCAAAGTGGTGACTTATATTTATTCTTTGTCATTATAATCCTAGATATTTTTGTGATTGTAACAGCCAAGAAGCCCCCTAAGTAAACAAAAAAGTATACCGCTACACTGAGAAATGAAAAATAAACACCACACAATCTGCTGGGACTCTGATTATTGATTTCTGGTGGTTTTATGTGTTTGAGGAAATGGGCATAAATATTTGAATATATGTAAATTTTCACTTGATTTTTCCATTTGACTCTGTGGGTGGAGTCTATGCAATTTTATTATTTGTTACATGGGTACTATAGGTTTTGCCTGACATAATTACTCTGGAGGTACAGATATAGCTTTTTATTTTTTCATTTCAGATTCTTAGCATTCTTTTCTAAGTTTAAAGATAAAGTAGTTTATCTTTCCAGCTATTCCAGGAAAATGTGTTTCCTATGTCCCAGTGTCTTAGGCATGTTTATATCATACTGAAGTCTGTCTGTCATGAGGGTTGGGAGGAGCTGGAGTGAATATATTAAAGGTATTCCCCACACCTCATGTTGCCAATATTTCTTCCTTCATTTCTATTTCATTAAATCTGTGAACTAGAAACAAAAATTGACAGAGTGGAATTTAATTGTCCCTTTTTATGTCTTTTCACACTCCCTCAAAGAATTAGAGATGTGTGATGACGTGATTCAGAAGCAGGCAGCAGAAGGCAGAAAGAAGAAGCAGAGGGTGGGCACGCAGGCCTACAAGGCCATCAGCCCTGACTGCAGAGAGGCGGTTTGGTAACAGGGTGAAATAGTTCCCATTCATTGAGAGATTCTAAGCAGTGATTCTTGAACAAAAATCTGTGTCTGCTTTATTTAAATAGATGAACCTAACCACATATAGAAAACGTAGCTTGCATCTCTCAAGAAAACTCTACCTTTATCAGGTTTAAAGCAAAGAGTTGTGTGATTTTTAATTCTTATTTGAATTCATGTAGTAGCAAATGAGCTTGAATTTGGTGATATACTCTAGATTTTTTTCCTGCTCAGTGTTACTGTTTGACAAAGGACCCAGACTGAATTGTTGAAATTATATGTGCAGTATCAAAAAATTTTAGCTAATCCTGAAAAAAGTTTTTGATCAGTTAGGTATACAGTTAAATTCTAAATATGAGAAAGGAGGAATTTCTTTGAATACAGAATATTTTCTTAGCTTCGTTGATATTTATGTCATACTGTGTCCTGAATTTTCTCCAAAATGTAAATCCTTAACATTCATTAGTATTAGAAGTGAATATAAACTGAGTATGAAGATATTCACTTCTGATTTGTAGTATTTTGCCAACTGGAAGAAATGGAAGCCATATTGAGACTCCCGGATTTAAGTAATAATATAATAAAATCATCATCATCATCATCATCATCATCATCTGCTAGTTATGGATATCTGCTCTAATTTTGACTCAGTGTTAAGTTTTCCCATGCATTTACTACTAAGTAATTATTACCCAGCCAATGGACTGTTAATGAACAGTTAGGGATCCTGGAACTTAAAGAGGTCAAAGAATATAGTCTTAGCCCAGAATCTTCACAAACATATAGGTGAGGCTTATAGGTTTCTCTGACTTCAGCCTCCTGGAACCACCGGTATTCTCTTGTGTCAGCGCAGAGCTGATTGAGAAGGGGAGGTTTTGGTGGCGAGACTCCCAGTTAGAAGGATGCACAAGAGTCTGACATGAGGATGAAATAGTAGTCACCAACTTTATTGCGGAGAGTGTGCTTCTATTGCAGTGAACATGCTTCTTCTGCTTTTCTTCTGCTCCCTAAGGAGCCGCATGGGCTTTATACATGTCAGAGAACAATAGTAGCATTCTGCCACACATGCGTGATACAATAAGCTGAATTATGTTTACATATTTTAGGCGCAGGTGCCCTACTACACTAATGTAACATTCTAAATCCGGGGTTCTATTCTTAGCGATGATCCTAGATCACAGCCAGACCTGGGACCTGCCAGGGTTAGGACCCACATCTGGGGTACTGTGAGGAGGGGTGGATGAGAGAGCAAACTCCATCCCAAGTGGGCCTGGGTTCAAGTTTCCACTCTGAGGCTCAGGCGTGTTATGGGGCTTCTCTGTGCCTATTTCCAGTCTGTGAAGTAACAATACCTACCTCTTAAGTAGGATGCAGTGAGTCAATATGGAGATAGCTATAAAGGGTAATGAGGCACCTAGGAAGCATACCCTTCTGTGGACAGCTTCTGGTACCCTTTTGCTCTCAGGTGCTCTTGGCCTTATTCACACCCCTCCTGGGTTGAGACAGGATGCAGGGTGCACAGAATGGGAGTGACTCTGTCCACAGCTGCTCCATCCTACTGCCACTGTTCTCCTGTTGTTACCACACCCATATCCTTGTGTCCACAGCCTCTTGGCTGAGGCCTCAAATCCTTTTCTCCACTGTCCCTGTCATATTTCCTACCCCAGACCAACTCTGTTGTAACTATATGCTCTGGATGACCTGAGCACATGTTAATTTTGCAATGAAGATAAGTTTTACTAGAGCCCTTCATATGATTTTTGTCCTTTCCTTAGAGTTTAGGATGGGAGGAGGAGAGTGGCAGAGTGGAAGAATGAGGTTTGGAACAGAAGAGGGAAACACAGTAAGGCAGGGATCCCCAACTCCTGGGCCACAGACCGATACCAGTCCATGGCCTGTTAGGAAGCAGGCCGCACAGCTGGAAGTGAGCGGCGGGTGAGCGAGCAAAGCTTCATCTGTATTTGCTGCCACTCCCCAGTGCTGGTGTTACCACCTCAGTTTCACCTCAGATCATCAGGCATTATATTCTCATAGGAGCGTGAACCCTGTTGTGGACTGTGCATGCAAGAGATCTAGTGCATGCTCCTTATAAGAATCTAATGCCCGATGATCTGAGGTGGAGCTGAGGCGGTGATGCCAGCATTGAGGAGTGCCTGAAAATATAGATTAGCATTAGCAGAGAGGCTTGACTGCACAGAAACCATATAAATCAATTGCTTACAGATTCATATCCAAACCTTATCAGTGAATGGCAAGTGACAATTAAGCTGCATCTGGTGGTAGGCTTTTAAGTCAGAATCCGATGCTTATTTTAGTTTGTATGTTGCCCGCCCATTATTTACCACTTCCGTCCATGCCTCTTTCCCGCACTGCATACTTGTCTCAGTTGTAGTTTTGGTAAGCCCACAAGCTAACCCTCGCCAAAATGAGTAAAAATGTCACTGGAGAGCTTCTTTGAAAAGGAGAAAGACCCAAAGATTAGATAGCGGAAGATTCTAAGACTGACAACAAAAAGAAAGTTGCATTTAAAAGAAAATACCAAGAGTCCTACTTAAATTATGGGTTCACTGCAACAGGTGATTCACCTTCTCTAAGCGTACTTTGTATAATATGTGGTGACTGGCTATCCAGTGAAGCTATGAAACCTTCAAAACTGCTTTGCCACATGGAGACAAAGCACCCTGCATTAAAAGACATGCCTTTGGAGTTTTTCAAAAGAAAAAAAATGGGAACATGAAGAAAATAAGCCATTATGGAAGGTCACCGCTTCATCAAATGTGTCTGCACTGCGAGCATCATTCTTAGTGGCTAAGCGCATTGCTAAAGCTAAGAAGCCCTTTACTATTGGTGAAGAGTCAGTCCTGCCTGCTGCTAAGGACATTTGTCATGAACTTTTAGGAGAGGCTGCAGTTCAAAAGGTGATACATGTTCCTCTTTTGGCCAGCAACAAAACTAGACAAAGTGATGAAATAGCAGAGAATACTGAGGCACAATTGTTAGAGGATTAATGAGTCACCATGGTACACAGTACAGGTTGACGAGTCTACCGATGTTGACAACAAGGCAACAATTCTTATTTTTGTGCAATCTATTTTTCAGGAGGATGTGCATGAGGATATGTCATGTACACTTTTGTTGCCAACCAACACCACAGCTGCAGAACTATTCAAGTCTTTGAGTTATTACATATCAGGAAAACTGAATTGGTCATTTTGTGTCAGTATATGCATGGACAGAGTGGCCGTCATAACTGGATGGCTTTCTGGTTTCACTAATTGGGTGGAAGAGGTCGCTTCTGAATGTGAGTCTATGTATTGTGTCATCCATAGGGAAGTGCTGGCTAGCCGAAAAATGTCACCTAAATTTAATGTTTTACAGGATATGATTAAAATTATCAGCCACAGTAAAGAACATGTCCTTAACTCACATGTGTTTGTGCAGCTCTGTGAGGAGATAGACTCAGAGCACGCACGTCTCCTCTTACACATAGAAGTGAGATGGCTTTCTAAAGGCAGATCACTGGCCAGAGTTTTTGAGTTATGAGAACCACTCCTGAGATTTCTTTTAGAAAAACAGTCACCTCTGGCAGTACATTTCAGTGACACAGAATGGGTCGCAAAACTTGCTTACGCGTGTGACATATTCAACCTGCTTAACTCAATCTGTCAATCACTTCAGGGGAGAACGACCACTGTGTTCAAGTTGGCAGGTAAAGTGGCTGCATTCAAAGCCAAACTGGAATAGTGGGGGCAGCGAGTAAACACTGGATTATTGACATGTTTCAAATATGCTTAGCGGGGATTTTGAAAGAGACTGAGCCAGGGCCTTCTTTCTCCCAGCTGGTGCATAATCACCAATTTTAGCTTTCAAAATTTGAGCTTTACTTCCCAACCACAAAAGACTCCTGAACTGGGAAGGAATGGATCTATGACCCATTTGTGAATAAGCCAGGTGAATCGACTTTGTCTGTGCTAGAAGAGGATCAACTGCTTGAGATCACAAATGAAGGTGGCCTTAAAAGTATATTTGAGACAACTTCAAATCTCCATACATTGTGGATTAAAGTCAAGGCAGAATATCCTGAGATTGTCACAAAAGCACTGAAAGCCTGCTTCCATTTTCAACATTCTACCTTTGTGAAGCAGGGTTTTCTGCAGTGACAGCCACCAAAACGAGATTACAGAGTAGACAGGACATAAGCAACACACTTCGGGTGTCACTGTCTCCCATCAACCCCAGATGGGACTGTCTAGTTGCAGGAAAACAAGCTCAGGGCTCCCACTGATTCTGCATTGTGGTGAGTTGCATAATTATTTCATTATGTATCACAATGTAATAATGATAGAAATAAAGTCCACAATAAATGTAATGTGCTTGAATCATCCTGAAACCACACCTACACCCCTGACCCCCCGATATGTGGAAAAATAGTCTTCCAGAAAACTGGTCCCCGGTGCCGAAAAGATTGAGAACTACTGCCCTGAGGATACTAGCCTTACATTTCCTACAAAACCACCAAGGTTTTGTGCTGGCTTCAGGGGTGGACCTGTGGTGGTACATTCTTGTCAGTGAGTAGTCCAGGACATGGGACTTTGGAATTATAAAAGGCAGGTGGAGTCTGAGGCAGCCAGAGAACCAGCTGAAATCAAATATCTATAGGATCTACTGGAGCAAAAGACCCCACCACGTACTCACCCCCTTTTGTACCCCCAACTTGCTTTTCTTTGGCTCCAGTGCCTGTTCCTCTGGGCCTCAAAAACAACCTATGGCAGGTTGGGGTGGAGTATGGATAGGTCCTCAAAATGTAAGACAAACTACATTTCAAACCCTGGCCACGTTGTAATCTAGAAGTTAGGTTCAGTATTATGGTTATGGGACACAGTGTGCTGTGTTGACTCATTATGAATAGCCCGGGGATGCGAATTATTTGAAGTTCATAGTTTCCATACAAACACTTATTGTGATTTCTAGGTAGCCTGCTTACAAATTAATTTTTTGAGCAAGGCCTATTTGTAGGCAGCGGACTATATGCATTTGCACTTGACTCATAAAGACTTAGAGGAACAAGGGAAATAGTGTAAACTAAGTGCCTTATTAGCCTGAAAGGCACCTATTTTATATATATATAAAGAGAGAGAATGTGTGTGTGTGTGTGTGTATATGAGAGAGAGAGAGAAAGGAAGAGATTGTCATTTGAACAGGCATTTGGAAGATACTGTCTCTGGAATTTTGTGGGGGGCTTTAAATTTGTGGACCAATTTTAGCAAAATTGCTAAAGTATGTACCTCAATAAAATGCATTCTACTTGTCAAGCCTATCTTATATGAAATGGGATTCAATTAGAAGGTTTATTTTCCTTAGCAGTTTTTTTTTCTATTTGCAACATATAGGTTTTTACCAAAGCACACTGTATTTTTTATCTTTTATACTTTCTGCTGTTTTGAGTTGATATTAATTTAACTTTATTTTAAATTAATAAAACCAACACTTATCTATGCTTCACAGGTTTTTTATTTTTTATTTTTTTATTTTGAACAATTGCATACTTGTTCTAGTCTACCTTTTGTGCAGTGATTTTTTTTTTTCAATCAGTATTGGGCCAATTGCTACAAGTCATGATGCAGCATGGGCAACCAGTGGACCTCCTGAAACAATCCTACAGGGGAAAGTATGCAGATATCAGTCAGGTTCCCTGGAACAGTTTCTGTAAGGAGTAGAGGGGAGGCAAATGTGACTCAATAAGGTATCCACAGCTGGTGGTAGCAAGCCCTGAACTGGGGTCCATCAGAGCCACCTTCTTTCAGAGTGTGCGAAAAGTTTCCTTGGCATTTCATCCTCCTGCAGCAGGAGTGATTTGCCCTGATTGTACATCCTCAGTGACGGTCCATGCATTGACTTTGCATAGGATGCTGTGAAGACTCAAAGAGCATGATATTTGCCCCATGTCTGCAGCTAGACCAGAGATGCAATATGTAGGCTCAGAGCCAAAGGCAGGGACATAAAGGCTGGCTTCTCTGTGGCGCCGTTACGCTACCCAGGCATATCATGGAACTTCATGTAGAAAGTACTGTCGCTTAGTTATAATCTGTATTCTGAACACTTGAAAGATTTTCTATAACCAGGTTTTTGGGGTGATTTGCACACCTATATGGAAGCCTCTGTTTCTGAGGGACCCCAGGTAGGTTAATATCTGGATTATTTTTTATAAAATTAAGTTCCAGCATATGTCATTGGGGTGAACATGAACTCTGGTTCTGAAAACTTTTGCATGATAGTTCACGTCCATCAAGGCCCTTGCCCACTGATTCCTAATCAAGAAGAAAATGAATTAAATCCAGATTCAATTTAATGTATTTTCATAAGCAGTTCTATCTCTGTGATGACATTATTAGATGAATGAAGCATTATTGAGTGACACTTCTTCCTCTAATCCTAGCTCCTTTATGGCCATCTTTTACTTCCTTAAGGCTTGCTTTTTTTTTTTTTTTTAATTTCAGGTTTTCAAATGACTTTTAACCTTTTAAAAAATTATTTTAATGAGGTTGTAGGTTCTGTTCTGTCCAGTGTGTGCTGTTATTGCTCTTTATCTTACCTCTCCCCATCCATAAGCAGGAGCGTTTCTTATCAATCACTTTTTTCTTTCTAATCAAGGGACCTAGAGGCAGCCTCATTATTGTTTGTGGGACCAAAGGTGAAGAATGATCTTTCACAGTGGGAAGTGAGCCTCTTAGATCTTAAGCTCCGTGAGTTTTGTGCAGGAGGGATGTATCTGCCCCAGGAATCTCCTGCAGCTATTTATAAAAAGGTGGACTCTTTCTCTGTCCTTAGGGGACAGAATATGATGGATTGTCATAGCACTGTATGAAAATAAAACTACAAAGCAGTATGGGAGAACTGTGTAATCTGTTCGGAATTTAAAATATCCAGTTGCCAACTTTACCAGTGAATGTTGAAAACTGAGACTTGAAAAGGTTTTTTTTTTTTCTTTTTCAGTGATACTTGTTCAAAGTGCACTTGCTTATGAAGGAGACATTGGGTCTAAATGGTCTAGCTCTTTGAAGAGTGAGCTTTAAGTACCACTGCACAGTGTGTGTATGGGGTGTGAAATGATAATGAGCAGCAGGAGTGCAGAGGTGCATGATAAAATTTGTTAGCCTGAGGTTGGACTAAAGCAGAGAGAAGGGTGTTTCTAAAACTTGACAAAGCTTATTTGTGCTGTTCAGGTAGAATGCAGCTAACAGTGTTTTCACCACCTCTTTCTATGAGACATTATGTTGATGAATTAACTCCTGTGACAGATTGTGCACATTTTGGTGAGGCTTCCCTATACGAGGGTCTCTTTCTCAATTTCCCCATAAGCTAAACCTGTGCCAAGACCAGGTTCTCATGGATTTGCATGGAAATTAGGATTGAGTAAGCAGTGGGGTGGGGGCCAGACAGATCAAGAGAAGGAGAGGGAGACGGAGAGAGAGAGAGAGAATGAGAATGGAAGTGAATGTAATGGTACAGTAGCTACACATTAGTGGGCTATGATCTCAAAGAGGAATTTTACAATAGAAACTTGGCTAACATTGACAAAGATCAAAAACTTTGATTCGTTAGCCTGTAAGACTATTTTTCAAAGATAGTATCAATCATTCATGCCATAGTTTAAGTAATGAGTATCCTTTAAATACAATATTTCTGGTAACCACATAAAAATAGTCAAGTATTTAAGACAGAGGGCCTGGCTCCAAGATGCGTCTTATCCAGATGTGAGCCATTGTTCCATACATCCTACTTGGAACTTCATGAGCCCTCTTGACTAAGGATAAGTCTCTTCAACTCTGCACATTTTTCTTCTATTATTTCTTTGGTCTCTTCTGTTACTTAATCTGTTTTCTTCTTTCCAAATTCATATTAGACTTATAGTAAAACTTATTGCTTATTTTAACCCACTCACATTTTTGATACCTCTCTTTTTTTCTTTCTCTCTGGTGAGAAAGAGTTGTCTTGCGGATAATTCTTTGGCTCTGTCTTCTAGATTACTAATTTATTCTTCAACAGTATCCTTTTCCTTTTTAGATCAAATATTGTTTTTTTATTTCAAAAGTAATTTAATATTTTCAAGATCACCTTTTTTTTTTTTATTAATATGGTAGTCTATTTCCATTCAGAACTCTTAAAATTTCCTCTTTGCCCTAGTACCCATTTGCTAGAGTGTTTCTTTACTAATTATTGTACTTACTACTTCTCTTTCTTGGTATTCATTTTCTTCAAATGTTTAATAATTTGCGATTGTCAGTGCATCTCTGTACTTGAGGTTTGATATTACCCAATTGATGAGACAGTATTTGTTTTTAGCTACTTTTCTCTGGAGATTGTGGGATGAGTACTGAGAGGGATATTTGGTGGCTACTGTGGGGATCCCTCTTCCTCCAGGGTGTCAGCAGCCTCTTATGGCCAACTGGCTTAGTCTTGTGTGCATGCACTGTGCCAGATGGGTTTCACCTCCTTAAATGTACCCCCAGTAAAATACGTGCCACATTAAAATTATAGTTTTTATGGGAGTTAAGAGAACATGTTACATCAACCTGAGGGGAACAGAAAAGCTCTTTGTGGGATTCTGAGATGGGGCTTAAAGAATGGATGATGAGGAAATGCAATTTAAATGCAGACAACTGAATGGACAAAAAGGATAGGTGGCATGAAAGACAGGTTTTGTGAAACCTGAATCATCTAGTTTACTAGAGAGGGATGATGATGGTGTTGATGATGATGATGATGATGATGATGATGATAAAAATAATTGTTAATTATTACAAATGAAATCATTGCAAATGAAAGCAGTTGAGCCTTACACGTGTCAGATACAAAGAAGTTTTTTTGCTCTATACACTGTACCACCATTAATCCTTTGTTCAAGCCAGAAATCAGGGAGCGATCCTGACTTCTTCCTTCCCTTTGTCTGGGCAGTTAGCACTTCCTATACTTTTTCCTTCTTAAATGCCACTCCCCGCACCCTACCAATCTTTCTACTTTTCTCTATTCCAATTTTTACCACCCTTGCCTCAGTCATTGATGAAATATCCACTAATTTATATTTTCATTCCATGAAGACAAGGAAATTGATTGTGGGGTAATATATTTGGTTTTGTGCATGTTTCTATCTTATTAGTAGTACGTTTTCCTCATAGTGATGTCCAGTGTACAGTTAGAAATAGAGATCTAGTGTTTGAGAAAAAGGTCAGGGTAAAAGCAGAAGATTTGGAAGAGATTATAGTTTAAAATATGGAAGTGGACTTAATGTTTGGAGGTAAAGTCAATCTAAAAAGAGAGAAAATAAAGTTTTAGTACAAAACCAATGAAAACTCTTAAGTGTAAGAGGGCATCTGCATTGTGTATTGTGCTACAGTTTGAAGGATGTCAGTGTATGTTATGTCCTTCCCATTTGGAGAGATTGTAATTTAACATGGGAGATAAGACATGCTGAATGAAAAATTTAATAACTAACTAGTATCTGACTGGGTGCCAAGTGAGTGATATGTACTTTTGGGTCCCCAGTTATATTCTGCAAGATTTAATAGCTTTATCAAAACCAGAGGATTATGTGACAAAATGTTTGACAGTTTTTTTTTTTTACTCAAGGATTTACTAAAGTTAATAAATTTGAGTATGTACAATGTTTTTCCCTCTAAGTACTGCTAATTTAATAGCATCCTACAGATTTTTATATGTATATTTTGATTTTCATTCAATTCAAAATATGTTACAATTTCCCTTTTGATTTCTTCTTTGAATATGGGTTACTTTGAAGTGTGTTAGTGTATTAGAAACATACAGATATTTAGAGATTTTTTCTAGATATATTTGTGTCATTAATTATAAATTTAACTCTATTGTGGTCTGAAAATATATTTGGGTATTACTTGAATCATTTTAAAACTTATTGAGGCTTATTTACAGCCAAAATGTATCTTGGAAAATGTTCTGTGTGTACTTGGAAAGAATGTGTAGTCTGCTGTTACTGTGTTTAGTGTCCTATAAATATCAATTAGGTTAAGGTGATAAATAATATTTTTCAAATCTTACTTACCATTATTGATTTTATGTCTACTCATTCTATTAATTACTGAGCAAGGGGTATTGAAATCACTGATTATAATTGTGGATCTGTTCGCTTTTGTAGTTCTATTAATTTTTGCTTTATACATTTTGGAATGTCTAATATGGGGTGCATAGATGTTTATGATTATGTATTCTCTTGATGAGTTGACCATTTTACCATTATGAAATGACTTCCTTTATCCCTGGTAATATTTCATACTCTGAAATCTATCTTATAGTCACTCCAGCTTTCTTTGATGCATATTAGATATATATTTTCCACCCTTTTACTTTTTACCTATTTGTGTCTTTGTATTTGAAGTATATTTCTTGTAGGCAGAATTTAATTGGGACTTGCTTTTTAATCTAATCTAATACTGTGTCTTTTAATTGGCATATTTAGACCATTTACACTTAATGTAATTATTGATATGATTTTTTTGTTTATCATCTTGTTGTTTGCTTTCTGTTTGTCTCATCTCTTTTTTTATGACTTTTTTCTCTTTTTCTTCTTTATTTTATATTGAGTATTTTTATTAATTTATTTTCCCTTTTTTGATGGCTTATTAGTTATACTTCTGATAGTGTTTATATAGTATATATATTTAACTTATCAAAGGCTACTTTCAAGTAATATTATACCACTTTAAGTACAATATAAGAACTTTCAATAGTGAACTTCCATTTCTCTACCCTTAGTCTTAATACTGTCATCATCATACATTTTACTTTTACGTCTTTTATAAACCCTAAAATACATTGTTATCACCTTTATTTATACAATTTTCTTTAAAGATATTTAAACAATAGAAAAAATCCTAAATATTTGCCCATATAGTTACCATTTCTGATGTTCTTCATTCTTATATTTAGATCCATATTTCTATCTTTTTTTTCTGCCTACAGTACTTTATTCAGTTCTTGTAGTGTATATTTTTGGATAACGAGTACTTTCAGATTTGTACGTTTGAAAATGTCTATTTTGCCCTCATTATTTTTGAAAAATATTTTTCCCGGATGTGGAATTCTAGTTTGACAGCTTTTTTCTTTCAGTATTTTAAAGATACCGCTCTACTTTCTACTCTCTTGTACTGTATTTGATGAGAAATCAGCTTTCATCCTTAGCTTTGGTCTTCTATAAGTATTGTCTCTTTTTTCTCTCTCTGGCTGCTTTTAAGATTTTTCTGCTTATCAGTAACCTGATGCAATTTGATTATGATGTACCTTGGCATAGTTGTTTTCCAGATCTCTTTTGCTTGAGGTTCATGAGCTTTTTGGATCTGTGAGTTTATAGTTTTCAACAAGTTTGGAAACTTTTGCTGTTATTCTTTGAAATAATTTTTGTCTGATTCTCTTTCTCTTTTCCTTTGGAACTCTTATTATGTTCTACACATCATTGATGCTCTTTTCATTTTTTTTTTCAATTTTTCTTTTCTATGTTTCATTGTGGATAATTTTTATTTTTATATTTTCAAGTTTACTGATCTTTTATTCTGCAATATCTAATGTGTAGCTATTCCAATCCAGTGTAGTTTTCATCTCATACACTGTGGATTTTAGCTTTAAAAGTCCTGCTTTTTAATGTCTTCCAAGTCTCTACTTAACTTTTGAACAAATAGAATACAGTTATAATAACTATTTTAATGTCCTTGCCTACTAGTTCCAATATCTGTGTAATATCACTTGACTGATTTGTCAACTCATTATGGGTCCTATTTTCCAGTTTGTTTTGCATGCTTGGTAACTTTTTATCAGATGCCAGACATTGTGAGCTTTATATTGTTGGATACCAGACATATTTGTATTTCAGTAAACATTCTTTAGCTGTGTTCTGGGCTGTGTTATTTGGAAACAATTTGATCCTTTTTCATCTTACTTTTATGATTTGTTAGGCTGAACTGGAGCAGTTTGCAGTCTAATTATTCCCCACTACCGAGGCAAGAACTTCCTGGTCTTCACTCTGTGAATTGGGTTTTTCAGAATGGCTGGTGGACAATTCCTGGCCCCATGTGGACATTGTCATCTCTAATCTTTTTGGATAATTCTTTTTCCAGATTTGGACAGTTTTCTTACATGCTTGTGCTGATAAGTACTCAACTGAACACTCAAAGGAAACGCTCTGTGGATTGTTAGACTCTTTTTCTGTGCAGCTCAGTTTTCTCCAGTACTTTGTTCTGCAAACTGTAGCCACCTTGGTCTCTCTAAACTTTCTCTGCTTAGTCCCTTCCACCAGGAAATCTGCTTGGCTCTGTCCGAATTCCCTATACCTATGCGCAGCCTGGAGTTTCTCTCAAGGGAGTAGGTGGGGTAATTTTAGGGTTCACCTTACATGTTTCCCATCTTTCAAGGATCATCGTCCTTCATTCCCGGGAATCCAGTGTCTTGTAAACTACTGTTTTGTATATTTTGTCTGCATTTTATTTGTTTCACATGAAATGGTAAATCTAGTGTGCCTATTACTCCATCACTGTGGCCAGCAGAGTTCCTTTTGCATTCTTTTGGCTTTTGAACGTGGAACCCTTTTTTCAAAGAGTCTCTAATTGGACCAGCATTGTCTTTGGAAAACGCCAATGTAATGGGAGAGAAAGTTGTGTTCTGTTAATTAAGGAATATTTTTCTGATGTGGTAGTCCATAGAAGCTGGAGTCCCAGAATTGGCATAGAGATGCTCCAGTCTAATTGTCTTCAAACTAGAAGTATTTTTTAAACAATAATGTACTCCTCTATGTACTTATAAACTGACATGCAAGTTTTCCATCATAACTTGCAATATGTGTAAAGGATATAATTCCCAGTAAATTATTTATTGCTATAGAATAAGATCAAGTGACTAGATCATACTGATAATCCAAGGTAAATTTGACCTTAAGGAAACGCACAGTAGTAACACTTAAAATATTTATGTAGTGTGCGAAATAAGTTGTTATAATGACATCTGACTTATATACTTAATTTGTTTGAATTTTTATGAATTTCAGAGACTACTGCACTTTTTGCATGGGGGTGGATAGACAACAGAGCATTAGATACTATTTTGGGTTATTTTTGTACTACTCCTGTTCATTTTTAATTATTGACAGTTGACTTAGTACAATGAGTAAAAGATAAGATTTGTTTTTTATTATAGCAAAAGGGTTCCTAGCTTGGTGAAAGATTTTAAATGATTTAATTTATGCAATGATTCTCTGCTGTTTTTCATATCTACCCTGTGAAATAATGCATATCTCACGGGGGTGCACTCTCGCAATTGTGTTGTCCTGTAACAAGATGATGGATAGAACCATCTCTGGTAGGATAATTGGGGTCATATTGTAAAACTAGATTTGTCCTTGCACCATGTAATTCTCAGAAGTCATGGAATTTGGGCTCAGGTCCAGGGCAGCCTGTCATGCGCTCCTCTGAGCAGTGTTAATCTCACTGCTGGTCTTCACTTGGAATGAATAGGGACTGAGGCTACAGACCTCTCTATCTAAGCACTTTAAGGATAAAAAGGCTTCACAGCAGAAAGGAATGCTCTGCCATGCAGATGGTAGGAGCAGAAAATGGTGTCCTCCTTAACCTCACACTGGAGTGTCAAATTGGCTGAGGGGTTTTACAAGTTATTCACTCCTTCCTCTGGGGCAGAATCAGTTTGCTTTTATCTTGGCCAACACTCTCTTTAGAGAGAGCTTTTAACTGAAATTGTCAGGGGAAGATGTAACTTAATTTTTAGGGAATACGACTCTGTACAACAACACTGTTTCTTCTAAACTAAGATATTTTTTAAAAGAGACTTGGGGTGAAAAGTGGCTCAAAGAGTAAAAAAAAGCATTAATTTTCTTGGCTAGATTTGGGTATTGTTGCTAAGAGATTTAAAATTCATCTAACCACCTTCACTTTTTTAACTTCATTCAGTTGTTTGAGAGCAGTTTTGACTTCATCTAAGGTAAAATTAAACCCTCCTGTCTTTGTACTTCATTCTTCTGGGCACAGAATGACATCCTAGCCCCTATGACACTTAATTGAACCATTACTCGTCTTGGCCCACTGGACTCTGAGTTCTCTTCATCTTTGTATCTACCACAGAAGCTGGCACACAGTGGATTCTGGGAGAGAAGTCCTAAGTACATCTGAATCATTGCTAGCATTTTGTAGCTGTGATAGCTTTAGGACAGTTACCTACCTCTCTGTACTCCAGGTTTCTGCAACCCCAAATGGAAGTGATAATAAACTCTACACATAGAATTTTGGCCAAAATTAAATGTCTCTGAAGTACTTACTTGATGCCTGTGCCCATGAATGCTTAATGAACATTAACTGCTTTCCTTGTTGTTATGGGTGGAGTGAATGCAGGAATGCACATGGGTGCAGTGGTTGACTTCCATGCTAGATTATGAGGAGAGTGAGCAGACCTCCTGCCCATAGAACATTCACATTCCAATAGAGTGGCACATGGACACACATGGCAAAAGTGCAGCAGGGTGAAAGGGTTGTATTAGGAACCCAGGAAGACTCAGGAGTGAAAGATTTAATTCTTTTTAATGTTAGGGTTGAGGAAGTGTCTCAGGAGAGATAAGGCCTGAGCAGTGATTTGAGGAAAGAATATCAAATTTTCTAGACAGTCAGTGTGGTAAAGTAGAGATAATATGCTTGAGGAATTCAAGTGGTCACATGTTTCACTGTGTGATGCTCTGATAGGGTTGTGTGAGGCTGCTCTGTATTATTTCACAGCGAACTACACACTTTATATTATCTAAAAATAGTTTTTCCGAGTATATCTTCATCTCCATGTGTGAGATTTATATTTCAGACTTAATGGAAGCTAAATTAGCAAAATTTTAAGCCTTACTATGGCACGCTCCTTATAATGTGCCTTTCTAGGGCTGGCTCTAGACAAAGATCCTGATCGTAATGAAGAGTGGCTTACCTGCATGTTGTGCTACCCAGTGAAGTCAAGGGCTGTGGCTTTGGAAAAGCGGACTGGACAGAGTAAAATGGTCTCTTTCCACTTGTTGCTGAGTTCAGTTATTTCCTGGAAATGCAGAAGATAGTACAAAGAAATTAAAGGTAGTTGATGGTTATAGCAAATGAAATTTCCACTTAATAAAAGAGCTTATACTGTTACTCTCTTTCCCAATAATAAAAATAATACTTGTTCATTGTATAAAATACAGACAATTATATAACAAAATAAAAATAACATCAACCGTATCATCCAAAGAAAACAGCTTTTTACTTTTAGGTATATTTTCTTTTACTCTTTTCCTAGGCGAAGATTGCTTTCATTTCTTTAACAAAAACCTGTTGTGCATTGACTATGTGCAGGGCGTTGTGGTTATGGTTTTGTGCAAAGTAGAATAAACATATGTTCTCCATTAATATAGGAATAAAAAAAGGCAAATTATTATCTCCCTAATCTTAAAAGCAAACAAACCCAATACTTCCTCTCAACCATACATCCCCCTTGTTTTTCTTCTCACAGCTGTAGAATTGATTTCATAGAAGATAACTGTGACCTTGTGGCCCTACTCCATTTTTTATTAAAATTTACCTAATGGCAGAGGCGAAAGAAAATGTGCATCATCTTTACCCCTTTGCTATAGCACTTCCCACAGTTGTCCTCTGGTTTACAAGTCTCTCTCCTCTAGAGAGCAAATTCTCTGAAGTTAGGGACTGCAGCTTATCCATCTTTTACCCTTGGCAAATAGGAATTGTTCAGCACACATCTGCATCTCCTTCCTGCCAGAACCTTGCTCCGAGGCATCAGTGATATTGGTCAGGCATAGTTACTCAGTGTCAAGGACCACCTAACCTTTTACAACAAAAGCCAAAGAGAATCCATGCCCACAGGGGCCGTTCAGAGAATCCGCCTGCCTCCTGATCAGGGCCCATCAGCACCATTGTGCGGGTGCAGTTCTGATTTCCCACACGAATACATGTGCCCACATTGGTGTGTGTATATCCATATTGGACACGTGTGTTCTGAGATTGTCAGGAAACGTGGTTTTCTCCTGAATGTAGGCATTAGTAATTATCTGTCTAAAAGTCAGTAAACATATTTCACCTCTGTTGTACAGGGCACTTTACCAAGTGCTTCAGGGGTTTTAGAGAGGAGCCAGATAGAGTGCATGACCACAGGCAGTTTGTAATCTAGAGCAGGGTGACAATCTCTGACACATCCTGGTGAAAGATCTGAATCATTTAGGAAGTTTTAAAAATATTTTGAGTGTGTGTGTGTAAATATGCGTACGTGTGTATAATGTGTACATTTGGTTCCACCTCATACTTACTAAAATCAAATGTGTGTAGGGATCTGGAGTTTTGTAAGCTTCTCACATGATTCTGATGAGTAACTGGTTTACAAACTACTAAGTTAGAATTCTTAACATCAAGAAAATTTTGTAGAAGGGAAAGTGAAACCTGAAAGCAACAAGACCATAAGGCCGTTAAGGCAGAGCCATGTCTTATGCCTCTTCTTATGGGCAGTGTCTGCTTTAAGCCATCATTACTGCACTTTAAAAGTGCTTTGTTTGTGAGTTCTGTTGAACTGCGCCCAGAGATAAAAACACACTGTGCCATACATCTCTTAGGATGGATGCTCTGTTTTTCCAGACCAAAATAAGAAGTTGGAGTGACTGCAGTGAAAGATTATTTCAGCCTAATGGAGAAACAATGTTTTGGAAGCCGTGTAGGAAAACTGAACTGTAGAAGCAGCCCTGCTGGCACTACAGTTGATACAATAGCTGTGGTAATTGTGCGTAGTTTCTTGAAAAGATGAATGAAGTAATTGGTATGAAAATGTTTGTAAAAAAAAAAAATAGTTACACAAATGCATGATGCTATTCCATAAATATCAAAATAAAGACCCACGCTTCTTCTCTTTTCCTATCTGGTCTCTGGTAAGTTCCAGCAGTTCACATTCAGTGCTGTTGAGTCCCGCAACGTCGAAGATGTGCATGGACTGTACAGACTAAATTGTGTTTTGAAATCAAAATGAAATGATTTTCAAATTGTCTGCCATTTGGATTATCTACACCATTTTTATCATAAATAATGAAAAACTGAATATAGATGATGATAAGAATAGTGATATCTTTCTGAGGATGGTTCAAATCACTTCTATGTTGAGAGGAACAAACAAAGTAATGTACATAAATGTTAGAGACAATTTTTTGTGTATAATATTTTCAGGAAATCTGAAAACCCAAATACCTAATAATTATATATTTTCCTGCCTTAGAATTCAGGATGACACTCTTTTCACATTCAAGATAGCAATAGATGCATATTTTATTTCCTGGAAAATACTAATGTATTCTTCCCTAGCTAATCAAGGTTTTTATATTCCAGAGATAGGTGCCTAAAACTAGATTGCTAATGTAAACTAACGTTTTTATATCATGGTTTTGTAGATATATGGAATATCAATTGAAAAATTATATGTATAAGTAACCAAAACATGTTTTTGTGTTATGTTATTGAAATTTTAAGATCTTGGCTGTGAGATCATTCTTAAAGATAGATAAGTCAGTATGTCATATAATCTCAGAGTATCATTAGAGGTCTGCAAGATCATTTGCAAGGCCCTTTAGGAAATATAATTGTGAATCACATTAAGTGGAATTCTTTTATTTAGTCATAGAAAGGAGGAGTAAAGACTTCCACATGGTACTTATAAAATTTTTCAATTTTTAGTGGAAACTGGACTACTTCTGCCTAGCCAGGGTCCTTTTCTGCTTGAAAATTTTCATTTTTCTCCTTTCCTGTCTTTTCTTTCTTTATATGTATTTATTTGCTTATTTGTTTACATTTTCTCTTCATGCTGGCGTCAATCATTTTAATAGTTGAGTATTGATTTTCTTCATTTTTTTATGTTCAGGTGGTAATTGAATCATTTAACAAATCTTGTCTTGTACTTTATAGAATGAATGTTCTGGTAACTTGGACCTAAGTGAACTACCTTTTTTTTTATTGACTGTTGTTAGTTAAATCTCATAAATATAGTTCAATACACTTTATTGTTTTATTAAATTTAATATAGTAGAATGTAGAAAATGTAGTATTTTGTTCCCCTATATCCATTCCCCTTCCTTTCAGTAACAAAACCCACATTTACTTCGGGCCCCACATCTCTTATTGCAAATAATGTACTTCAGATGGACCTCCACTCCGACTGCAAGAATAAGACACATCACACAAGGCTTGATTCAGAGGTGGGAATCTGGCTCGATATTGCCAGTCCACGTAGTCCCATCTCCCTGAGCATGATTACTTTTTTAGAGATGTAGTCCTCCAGTCAGAGTGAATCGTAGACTTATGTCATAGTTGCTAGGAAGAGGTACACTCTGTTTCCCATAGACCTTGAGTAGGTAGGCTATAGGCCCCTTGCTGCTTCTAGTCATCCTGGCTGATACAAAGGTAGCCATTGGAGGACAGTGCTGGTGGATAGAGATTTAAGTCAAAGCATCATTTGAGACCTTTTGTTCAGTTTGCACCGGAGAGCATTTTTATCTCTAGATCTGTTAGTTACATGAGCCAATGTTTTCCCTTTTGGATTAGCCTAGTTTGATGTGATTTTTTTTGTCACCACTAAACAGAATAGACTCTACATTTTGTTTGTTTATGGGGTAGACTGTAGAATTCATCTCGAATCTCTCATCTCATTACTTAAAATTTTTAAGTACAGTGATATGAATTATAAGGAATTGGTTTCAATGTATTTTGTGAAGTTGCAGAATAACATTTAGGTAGAGTTGTGATATAAGGTGGAGAGAATTCAAGTTTCTTGAAAGTTCTGGAGAATCGCAATTTTGAATGTTACTGCACTTAGTTTTGAGAAAAATATGCATTTTCCTCCTTTTATTTTCTACAAGGCCTGGATTGTAGTCATCAACTTTTGATTTTCTGTACTGAGAGCAGAACAGTGGTCTTAAATATTGTCAAAGGTTATTTATATTTTACTTTGAAATAAAACCCTTGAGAAGCAACTCTGCTTTCCTTATATTGGTCTTATGCCAACACAAGAATATATTTATTTTCAAAATATTCCAATTAACATTCTAGGCAGGATCACTGACTGACAGAGGAAGGGTTCCTGAGTTTTAAATTTTGTTCTAGATAATTTGCAAGGAAAAAATGCACATGTGACTGTTAAGAAATAAGTTAAATTACTTATTAGAGGACTCATTTCCACATATGGTCATTAGACAATTCTTTCTTTTGTGGTTTAACATCTTGAGGCTCTTGGAGAAGATGCCTGGGGGGCTGTGAGAATCACTTTGTAGTTGTACTTCCAAATGTTCACAGGGAAAGTAATCCAGATTACTGTTCTGTCAGGCTCTGTGCTGGAAAAGCCATTGACAATGTGTCCATTATTTTCAGGCAGGATTCAGCTTCCTATTAAGACTTCAGAACTTGCTGTAGGAAGAAATTGACAAATGGTCTGAAATGTGCCTGCAGTGACATGCTTCTGTGATGTTGTGTTTTGTTCAAACGATAAATTGGCTTTATGTAGAAGGAAAGCCATTAGAAGCATATGGTGCAACAGTTGGCTGCAGAATTTGTTTGTTTTGTTGGAATTCCAGAAGCTGCTACTATTTGGCTTTGACATGCCCTTGAAAATCCAAGATGCTTTGGTCAATGTGTTTGTCATATTAAACTTAATGTAAGTTTTTGAGAGGACTTTTGTTGTATAAGACAGGCTTTCACTTCCTTTTTTTAAATTTCAAATTGATCTGTGATGAAAGGACAAGATACAATGTATAAAGTACCACAATGAAACTCATTGGAGAAGCTACATGCAGAAATCAGGCTCATTATTTTATAGTCACATGCATTATTTTAATTTCCTGGAGCTGAAAAGCAGATCATATAAGGAATCCTGTCAATATTGAATCTCCTGGTGAGGTGTAAGTGATCCTAATAACCAAAATTGTATAATTCAGGAAAGATATAGGGGCTATTCTGGAGCTTTCTTCTACTTAACACTTCTTTACAAGAACAGAATAGTTGTATTTCTAATTTTAGATGAAACAGATTAGGGCATTTGGGGCTCAAATCATTGTCTAATGAAAGGCATGGTCAGCAACTAATTATTCATAGAGCAATTTGTAGATTTTCCAGCACCAGAGTTGCTTAAAATACTCTGGCATTAGTATAATCATGAAAATAGCCAGATACCTAGAAAGGGAAGTGACTTAATGCTGTAGATGCTATGAATGGCCTTTGATGAGTGAGAATTTCATAGGATGCCAAATTGAACTGTATGCTCAGAAAGTTTGTAAGATGAGCCCTCCTTAGCTTAGGAGTGGGAGTTGGAAAAAGAATAGGACCCCCCTCCGCCAAAGAAAAAAAACCTATTTGACTTATACTTTGAAATTCCTAGTTGTTAGGTATAAAAAGATGACATTTGCACTGTTTTTTTTTTCTTTACTACCCTAGGTTAAACTATTTCTGATGTTACCAGAGTATATAATACTTAAGTTTTCTAGAACCTGAGGAGTCCCTATAATAAGTGTTTAACAGTTAATAATTAGTATTATTTAATTTTTGCCCAGCATTGTGCTAAGCATATGTGGGTATTTTCTCACTTAAGAGACACAACAACCCAGTGAACTAGGTACTACTTTTTATCCTTAAGATGGTTAGTATTGTTTCAGGTTGGTTAGGCAATGGTACCCTGCTGTTTAGTCAAACGTGCTGGAGTAGATAAACTCTAGTTGTTGCTGTGAAAATATTTTTAGATGTGGCTATCATTTAAATCGGTAGGCTTTGAGTTAAACAAATTACCTTCCATAATATATGGTGGGCCTCCTTTATTTGAAGTCTTTAAAGAACTGAAGTTTTCCTGAAGAAGGAAGTCTTCTCAAGATTGCAACACGGAAACCCTGCCTGAGTTTCCAGCCTGCTGCCCAACAGGATTTGGACTTGCCAGCCCCACAATTGTATAAGACAATTCCTTAAAATCTCTCTCTCTCTGAAATACACTGTTATAAAACCAACATATACTATTGATTTTGTTTTTCTGGAGAACCGTGACTCATATAATCCCCACCATATATATATATATAACTCATCTAAAGTCAAGTCACACGGTTCATAAACGTAAAACGTGATGTTGGATTGGAACCCAGATTTTTAGACTCTAGAGCTTAAGCTTTTTATCATTAAGCATTCTTGCCACTTACAAACAAAAACAAAATAATAGAAAGGGAAAATCCTAATGTTATTTTTGTGTCATCTCTTTCTCTTTTTCTGAGACTCTTCATTGTCACTGATAGTTTTTTTGCTGTTACTGAGCATCAGCCAAAGCCTTTGTGATGATTTGGTATTACAGTGGGTCACAGGCAGTAATCATTGAGACTATGCATTCTTCTTTTGCCCTTGGACAGAGTTTGTTAGGGTATATGAAAGAATATTCTTGTGCATTTTTTAGAATTTCTCATAGCTGTTTCAGGGAAGGACCTGCTCCAAGCCTACCAATAGAGTAGCAGTGTCATCATTAGCTAGCGCTAATTCAGACATGATGGAACAGGTTGACTTTTCTGGAATAGATAAACTCTCTGAACTTAACTATACTAGACATAAGAAACAATAAAACTTTCATTTTTATATTACACTGAGAGGTAAACTCTTGTCTGGAATTTATAATCAAGATTAATATTTTGAGGCACAGGAATATGTATAGCTCAAAACAACAATCATTATTATTGCTGACAGTTTCTCTGTGTCACAGATTTGAACAGGGTACAATGGGAATGGCTTAGCTCTGCTCTATGATATCTGAGGCTTCAGTTGGAGGTCTTAAAGGTTAGGGCTTGGAATCACCTGAAGGTTTGTTCACTCACATGTCTAGAAGTTTGTGATGGCTATAAACTGGGGACCTAAATGGAGCTGCTGTCCAGAGTACCCATGTATGGCTTTCTCACATGGCCTGAGATTCCTCATCACATGGTGACCAAAGACAAGCATCCTGGGGTAGAGGTAGGTGCTGCTTTGCATTTTATGACCCAGTCTTGGATGTCATGCCGCCTGACTTCTGCAATTGCAAAGGTTCCCCCCGCCCCCAATATTCAAATAGAGAGAACATAGACTCCACCATTCAGTGGAAGCATGCCAATATCACCAATATCACCTTTTAGGAAGAGCATGTGAAACAGAGTATATGATAGTGTGATTTTATATAGCTCCTCAAGTGTAGATCTTCTCAGTCTGAAGACCTGTGAACTAAAGAGACAAGTTATCACTCCCTCCCCAACCCAACATATAATAGTGGGACAGGCATAGGAGAACTGTCATAGCAAGCCTCCTATTCAGAAATGGCTGGAGTGGGAAGCATGCAGGAGTCACTGGTTCATAGACATTCTGAAACACTGCCTGGCATAGGACGCAGCTACTTGATTAGGACTCAGTCCTACTGCCTAGAAATCATTCTCCATGACTCTTGGCTTTTTTCTGTGTCATTCTTCCTTTTCCATAGGAAATGACCAATTTCTTCAGTAGTTTTCCTAGCCTCATTTCTGCTTGTAGTAGTTTGGGCATTCAGCAGTCTCTTTTCATTAGAACTGTCTATGTCCAGTTTAGTCTGAGCTAGCAGTGTTTCTGTCAGCCCAATTTTCTGAAAAAACTGTTGGTATTCCCCTGAAACTAATTGAGGTTCACTCCTTTAGACAAAAGTCACACATGTCTCTTTGAGATAAGCCCTTGAGTGTCTGCTCAGGAATGCCACCCTTACGATGTTCAGAGATAGTGCTGTGTAGTAGACAGGCATGTCCTTCAGATCCTTAGGCTTTTGTCTGATGGCACACTTCTCTGAGGCACTGGCTTATATCTTTCTGAGATTTTATTAAAGGATTTTATAGTGTACCCTTGGCTTCATTAGAAAAAGTTTTTTGCTGGATGAAATTCATTATTATCTACCTTAGAAGAGCATTAAACTAGAAAATTTCGAGTTAAATCTCGGATGAATGTGTGACACTTTTGAGAACTTCATTAAAACATGAAAAATATCCAGACCTACATGCTTGCTTTACATGGGTTAGGTGTTCAGTCACATTTTTTATCAAGCGACGGACCCCTTTCTTGTATTCTCACCTATGTGAAAAGCATCTTCTCATGACCACACAGGTCCTGCAAGATTCTCTTACCATCAAAGCTTTTATTTTTGTGAAAAATTTTCAATACACTCAAGCCTAAATATCTATGGAATAAATGAAACCAGCCTGATCAACAATATTTTTCTATTGCTATTGATTTTTTCACTTTACAGTGATATACAAAACTCCCTGTTATTATAAGTTTGGCAATATCTTTTTATTTTTGCTTTTCATCTTCCAATAGTGGAAATTTAGAAACAAGAGTTTCTTTTTCTTCTTTCCAGAATCCCTGCAAGATTCTCAATGTTCAGAGCCATAGCAGAGCATCACAGATTGGTTCCCTGGAGTCTAGGTTAGGGTACAAGGTGTCTCTTAGGAGTGAGTGCTCTTGGAATCAAAATCTGGGGAGGGGAAAATGGGGTAGGGGAGGGGAGGGGAGGGAAGAAGCAGCCCTACTTCTCCCTCTGCCCAGTCCTGAGATGCAGTTTCAGTTAAGGCTTCAGCTGAGCCCATCTGAAATTCTGAAGCCTCAGCCAACCCTGCCTGAAACATCTGAAGCGCTGATGGGCTTTCACAGTTGTTGTGAGTTGGAGTGAGGAGACTGAGTCTTTGTATACCCCAGTGTTGACAAGTCATTAGACATGAGTTATCTCAGGTGAGGTAACTCTTCATCCAAGGCAATGCTAGAGGCTGAAAGCTGATGGGAGGCGAATTTTCCCCAACTGGGACAATATGTCCGTCAGTCCTAAAGGTGAGGAGGGATCTGGGCAGCACATTACAGTGCTCACTACACATACCTGAAACGGAATGAGGTGGAGGAGGGCGAGACAAATTATTCGTATGCGGTAGTGGTAGATCTCTCATGACATAGAACACATGGCCTTTTTGGTTGATTAGTTTTCATTATTAAATCAAGGAAAAATTATTTTATATCCTTGTGAAATGAATAAAACAATGACTTCCTTTCCACAAGAATCATAGGTAACTTGAAATGCTTTTGACTATTTTCCTGTATTTCCTAAAACTAGTAAAAACATTTTTTTTCTCTGGGATGTTAACATATCATTGGTAAGAACCAATACCTTTTGCTGTGCCCTTGTCCTTGGGTCTGAGATTGTGGGCCTCCCCCATGTGTCTGTAGTCTGTTGTAGTAACCTTATTATTATCATGTAGCATGATGATTATCCTTACAAAGTTGCTATTGATTTATGTGTCCTTTTCTCACAATAGATTGGAAGGCTGGGGCTATGTTTTATTAATCTTATCTCATTTGCCTAGCAAAGTGCCTGATACTCAAGGCACTCACCAAGTGCTTAGTGACTGACTCGTGCCTGCTGTCTCCTGTCATAAGGCATTGTTTTACCTTCCTTCTTGTCTTTGGAACTCCACTGAGCTATTCTCAGTGGTTACTGCCTGCCCCGAACTCTAATCTTTAATCTTACTGGAGTTTCAAGACTTGTGTCTGATATTGGTCCCTCTTCCAAATACTTTTCTGTTTTCTTATTTTACTATATTTTTTCTGATTTCTGGGACTTTCTGTACAGCCTACCCTCTATTCAGTCTCTCTACCTATGTCTGAGTATCACTTCATTTTTCAAGGACAGAACAACCAACCAGGTCTAAACTGTAAATCTTTGGAAGTCCCCTTAGAGTTTAATTTGTAGCTAGTTATCCAGTAGTTGTTTCTTTGTATCTCAGCTTGCTTCTTCCTATGCCCTGGCTTCATTCTTAGACAGTTTCTCCCTATGGCATGAGAGATGACTAATGACAACTTCGAGCATATATCTTTACAACTCAAGATTGAAAAGGAAGAGGAGACCTCCTTTCTCCCTCTCAGTATCCATATCACACATTTCATGGTGAGGGTCATTTACCCAAATGTAAACAATGTACTCACCATTACCATTGCATTAGGGATGGAGAATTATCATTTGCCAGCCTGAGGCATCTGCTCACCTTGATTGACAGACTGACTCAGATTCTGTGCAAGTGGAGAGTCCCCTCAAAGGAAGGGACACTGGGCAAGCACAAGTGTCCTCAGTCACCAAAGAGGAAGAGTGTCTACTCACATATAGAGAGCTATTTCAAGAGAGAAATGGACAAAGCAAAAATAGACAAAAGCTTCATATTACAGGTCTATCAGGTCGATGACAGTGAGTAAGATTTTGCTCCCCAATACATTACCTTTCAAAATATGTAGACGTAAGGTTGTTTCATAGTCACATTGTATTTACCTCCTTTTATATGAGTTGGTCTCCTCTTTCCATTCCCTCTCCATTTGGCACTGTGTGCCCATAGGAGGCATTAATTACATAAGGGCCTGTGGGAGTAAACTGAAACCAGAGTATCAAGTTTTGTACTTGCATCTCTACTTAAATAAGTAGAATATTTCAGAGTAAGATTGGCCAGGCATCTCTGAGAGATTTTTTTTCTTTCTGTAGTCAGATGAAGCAGTGTGAAAAATGTTTAATTTAGTTTAACTATACAGGTTGTCATGCTGCTGGTAAGCCTTATTCATGCAATAATAGGCAAACCACCTTATTTCACATGAAAAAAAGATACGGTTTACTGTCATCTGTCTTTGTTTTCATTAAGTTCTGAATTACAAGGGATTGCTTACAAACAAAATTTGCTTTGGAGTGTTTCTCCTTTACACTGTAAGGACAAATCCACTGTTTCTAAAATGAAATATTTTCATTTTCTTTTAAAACTGTGGTAATTTATTGTATGAAGTAGCACATTAACTTCTGGAAGTTAAATAACTTTCATTGTAAATGTGGTAATTTCCTTATAAATAAACTATCAAGTATGATTCGGCCTTGATTTCTGGTTTAGAAATCTGAAAGTTCTTTTCTCTCCAGTGCCACAGGAGAGCATATGGCTGATTCGGCTTGATCTGAGATGGCATCTGCCTCATTACTATATACATTTTTTTTATAGAATATATTACATCCAGAATGATTCTGAATTTCCCTTTTACTTGTGAAATGGATTTTCCTCTAGTGGCTGACTGATATTTTGCTCATTTCATTTTGGGTGAAAACCATATGTCTGTGATTGTAGGCAGAAAGTCTCATAGATTTCCGTGGGGATGCACAATGTTTCAGGTCATCAAGAAAGTGCTCTTCTCATGGAGAAGTCTGCTGTGTGTTTTAATGACATTCTCCCCATGTCTCTCCCATGTGTCCCGTGCTCACTTTCTGCGACTAAAGGAGAAATTTTATATATATATATATATATATATATAGATATAGATATAGATATAGATTAGATATAGATATAGATATAGATATCTATATAGATATATATCTATATCTATATCTATATCTATATCTAATCTATATCTATATCTATATCTATATCTATATCTATATCTATATCTATATCTATATCTATATATATCTCACTCTCCTGTTCTTGAGTAGCAAATGAGAATAGATGCTCTCTGATCCCTTTTTCTGGGTGTGCCAGTACTAACTATAAGGTGGTTTCTGAGCTTTCAGTCTGTCTCAGTTTAAACGAAATGAATGGAATTGGGTTGTCTGTTAACATGTTTCTTTGCAGCTATGATATGTAGACTTTTTTGAAACACCTTAAAATAATGAGGTACCAGTGAGAACTGTGGGGAAATGGAAGAACAGACTGGCCATGCTGCAGAAATCAGCATTGAGATGAGTTTTTACTCAGCAAAGATTGAAAGAAAAATGTGAGTGTGAGAAGTGACAAACTTGGGAGAGAAACTTCCACTATAAACCACAGAAAACTGTCTTTAGGAATGCATGGTGCAAGACACTGCTTACATTAATATTTATTTTAATAATTATAATCGTAACAGTTTGATAAAGTTTGTTGAGGTTTTACTGGTTGAATGTACTCTCCTAAATACTTTCATATGTTTTATTTATGTCTTCACAGCTACCTATGGCATAGGTAGTAAAATTAATCCCCATCTGACAAATCGCAAAATGGATGTACAGGTCAAGTAACTTGTCCAAGGTCCAACAGGCAAGATGTGAACACCCGCGATCGTCAGATGTAGGCAGTTCACATACCCTTGTATCATCTTGAATAAGAACTTGCATTATATCTGCATGTTTAAAACAATTTTGTCCCAAGATATATTTTAAATTATATGTAATTTGGGAGAAAATGAAATGGAAACTTAAGATTCTGGGCTTTGTTCTTGAGCTTTTAAATGATAGTGTAGAAATTCATTTTCAGCAGTAGTCAATTAGGTTGCTTGGGGCCATTGTTCATTTAAAATTAGACAGTCTAGAAGGGGTAAGGGATATCCGTTTAAAAGCACTGAGATTTTTTATGACAGCAAGAATTTATGGGGCTAATATGCCAGACAGAAGGCAACCCAGAAAGATGAGCCCAGCATTTGGTGCAGCTTTTCTCCTTTAGGCGTTTGCTGAATCAACAGTGTCACCTAGGAGGCTGAAAAGCAGACTGGACCTTGTGGAAAACCCATGAAGCTTTAGAATCCAGATTATGTCAAGGAGAAAGGACCCTGGTAAACAGCCTAAGCTTTCAGTTGGGATCCCAAAGGGTTACATGGAAGGAGTACGAGTGAACCTGGAGGAGACCAGTTCTCACAGTGATTTAAGCCCTGGAATAAAATAATCTCTTCCTAACTCATTCTTCTCCCAGAAGCAAAAGTAAATCCTCTCTAGAGGAAAGTAACATCAATTGGGGCCTCAAATTTTCTCTATAATTTGTCATTTACAGCATTATTCAATTAAAAATAACCAAGTACTCCAGAACACAGGATTTAACTGAAAATCAATAGGTCATAAAGTATAACAGTAGAAACTCTTAGGTGATTCAGATATATATTTTTTAACTTTAATATAACAGTAATCAAAGAACTTTAACAATGATTAAAATATTGAGGGAATTAAATGACAAGATGGAAAGACTTCACTAATAACTATTTCTATAAAAAGTATCAAATGAAAATCTATAGCAGAATAAATATTTACCCTGAAGTTCAGAAAGGAAAAAAAAAGATGGAAAACACAAGACATAGGAAGTGGAAGGTCTAGCCTACATAATTAGAGTCCCAGAAAGAAAGAAGACAAATACAGGGGCAGAAATAACATTTGAAGAGATAATGACAGAAGTTTTTTCCAAGATTGACAAAGAACATCAAGCCATGAATGAAAAGAATTATGAACCTAAACATAATAAATGCAAGGGAAATTTAAACACATCATAGTCAAACTACTAAAAACTAAAGACAAGAAAAAGTCTTAAAAGCAGCCAGAGAAGAAAGACCTGCCACCTTCAAAGAAGCAGTAATAAAATGGACAGACAGCTGCCTTCCAACAGAAATGACAGAACCTAAAAGTCAGTGAATTGACATCTTCAAAGTACTGAGAGAAAATATTTACCAACTCAGAATTTTGTTTCCAAAGATAACGAAACAAAGTTATATTTATACCAGAAAAAGGGAGAGGGGCTGAGTATATTAATTCTAGTGCAATTGCACTAAAGGAATGCTAAAGGGAGTACTTTAGGAAAAAGGAAAATGATCCCAGATAAAACAGGAAGGTGCAAAAAGCAATGAGTAATAATGGCAAGGGTAAATCTAAATAAAAATTGTGAAAAACAAAAATAATAGTAGCTTTTGGGGTCTCACCTAGAGATTTAAAATGCATGACAGCAATAGCACAGAAATTAGGAGTTTAAAGTTTTTAAGCTTCTTGAGTTTTTCAGAAGTGGTATAAGTACAAGTTGATCTTGAACTTCAGTAGTTCAGGGAGCCATATTGTAATCTGGGATAATCAGGAAAAGAATAGAGAAAGAATGTAAATAACAAGCTACTGGCATGGAAATTCGCATAATAAAAACACTCAATCCAGAAGAGAGCAATAAAAGGGAGGGGGGAAAAAGGAACAAAGAACAGGTGGCTCAATAGAAAGTTCAAGCCCAAATATAACTATAATTATATTATATATACACAACGTAGAACTCCACTTCCAAGGCAAAGATTGTCAGATTGGATAAAAAGGATTGGAAAAGAAAAGCCTATTTACTGCTTACATATTTTAAATATAAAGATATGGGAAGGGTGAAAATAAAAGTTTGCATCCCTAAACCAAAAATAAGTGATGTACTTAACTGAAAGCTGAGTTAAGGCACAGGCATTAGTACCAATAGGGAACTTTATACTGCTAAAGGATTCCATGTAATGAGAAAATAGAACCCTTCTAAATGCCACCTACCAAATAGCACAACTTTAGAATTTATAGAAGACAGCATATTACCTAATATTCTGTTGGCTTGACTGCAAAGAATAGAATTTGCCAAAGGTAGAACTGATAGCTGTCAGGGCATTGGAAAAATACTGATAATGACTCCATCTCTATGTCACTTTCAAATTCAGCCTATGCATTCCTTTCCACAATCCCTTTCAGAGAAGAGCGATGTTCTCTTTCCTCTCAGTTAGTTCTGTAGTTGAGAAAATGGAATGTAGGGCTCTGTGTGAGGTAGGGAAGAACAGTCTTGGTCTGCCTTTCCCAGGATTGAAGTTTAAAGCCACAATTGGGAACTTCAGATAACAGTCAAGATTTCGTAGTAAGGCTGTTTGCTTTTGTGACATTAGTGGAACTCCTACCAGAAGTATACTGGCTCCAGAAGTAAAAAGTGAAAGTATCCAAGATAAATGAGAATCCCACCTTCCTTCTTTCTTTGGTATTTCACCTACTGCATCAAAAATGTGTGTCAAGGAAATAGCACTGGATTTCTGAATCTTTGCTTCATTTTGTTTCCCATATTCCAGTTATGTGTTGCCTAATGAAACATCTCCACTGACTAGAAGTGATAGAGATATGATGTGCCTTTGAAGGGAAATATAGAACTTGAAAAAAGTATTCTTGAAAGAGATTAAAATAATATTCTTTACCACGCTGATTCTCATTAGAACTGCTGCTGTCCACCAAGATAAACAGCTTCAATCAGGGAGCAGTTTTTCCTAATCAGGTTTACAGCTTTGAACGTCAATGAAAACTGATTTGTAAATTGTTAGTCAGTGGGATTATGTTTTCAGTCTGGTTGTCTTTTTATTCAAAGAAGCATAGCTAATGAGAGCAGGTGTTGGGAAGAAAATGAACCATAAAATTATCTCTATCTGTTGGACCTAGACTGCTGAATTGGCCATTTGTTAGGATGCATCTCAGGATTTTCCCCTGAAGTTTCACAAAACAGAAAATTTAAACAGCAGTATTAGTTTTTATGTTTCATAAGAGAATGAAGGAAAATAATTCCTTTAGCTAAAGGAAATGATAGATGTAGTTTCTTTTAAAGAAATGGTTGTCTACCATTTTCCAGTAATTGTCATTCTTCTTTTACTGTGTGACCTCTGGTTTTTATTGCTGAAATATAGGAGAAATAAGAGCACATTAGGGGAAGAATTCTATGCACTTTCAATTCTGGTCTCATACTTCCTTATTCCTCTCTTGGTTAAAATAGAAATAATGAGGATCTAGTATGTTACCCCTTTATACTTCTGCAAAGGTTCCTCTTAACTTTTGTACGAATCAAGTGAATTTTCATGTAAAATCTTGACAGGTCTTGTCACAAAATTTAGTGTGAAAAATGTAATGGAGCCTAATTTCATTTTACTTGAAACTCCATTATGGAATAAAAGCTTATAGTAGCGGGTACTGGCAACTACTTGAAAATGCAGGTACCAGAACAGAAATAATCTTTGATTTACTTCCTAACGTTAAAATACTATTTAAAAATGAATCTAATATCTGGGATACACACACAAGATTATTAGCATTTGATCACCTCTGAGGCATGGAATTAAGCGTGTGAGAGAGTGGGAGACTTTCCATTTTTATTCTTTAAACTTTTGAAATGTTCAAGTTTTTTACACAGTATATAGTTTTTAAGAAGGGATTTTTAGTGACTTACAAGGTTCCTTTGTAAACATTATATTATTATATAAGGAGTATGGAAAAGAAACTTCATTTCTTATTGCTTTATCCAGCAGACCAGGCGTTTGATCTTTGACAGGTTTGTTTCCAAGGAAATAATTTTCAGTAAGTAACCATTTTACATTCATATCCTTGGGGGTGACATAGCAATATCCTCTGCCTTCAGGCACAAGCATGCCAACCAACTGCTCCAAGCAGATGAACATTTTATACTGAAAAGTTTCCAGGTGAGAATTTACAGTTTTATCTGCTATGAGGATATTCTCGAGTAAATCTATTTTAAATGATTCGTGCTACAATATAAGCCATTTTGTTCCCCTTCTTCCCTTCGTAGAGACAGAGAACAGCTGGTTATTTGACTCAGAAACAGGCTTGCCTTTGTATCCCATCTCCACCCTTTTGTGGCTGAATAGTCTTGGGGAACGTACTTCCCCTCACCAAAGCAAGCTTTTTGTTAGTAAAGTGAAAATAGATCAGGTCTTCCTAACCAAGCTTTGAAAAGATTTGTGTAAAGTTAAATTCCAGCATATAATTTTGCAATGAAAAAAATATAACCATCAGAGAGAAGAGTAAATTCATCTGGCTAACACATTAACTGTTGGGAGAGACATAATTTAGGAACATAGAATCAGAGTAAGGAGAATTAGTGACATAATTCCAAGGTTTAACGTTGCTCAGGAATGTGGCATTTTCACAGTAAGTCACAGTAGAAAAAGTACAGACTTAGGAATCAGTTGCACCTGGGTTTGGGTACTATTGGTCTTGGTGACCTAGAGAAGTTACTATTTCTCAGCTTCTGAAAAAATAGGTATAATACTGCTCATTGGCTCTGTTCAGTTATTAATCATTCAATGTAGATAAAGTCCTACCAGTGCTAGGCATCCTCGTTTCAGAGGAAACGAGGATGCCTAGCACTGGTATACAGAGACGTAGTAGATATGTAGTTAGTGAAATTGATATCATCCAATATTCTGAATTCCTTTCTACTTTCCATGGGAATGGAACAGTTTTCAGGTGCCTGCTCTATTCTTGTTTGTGCTTATTTATGTCATGCTGGCCTTGAAAATAGTCAATTGTCCTCATGGCAAAGATTTACAAAGAAGACATCGTCACCTTTCATAGACATGTGATGCAATTACAGGAGCAATTCTAAAAGTGGACATTAAAAAAATATTTTAAGTAATGACTATAAGTACTAGACCAATTAAAGAGGTCCTCAAAATATCATTTACATGTCTAAACTGTAGCCAGTTGGTGCATGTTCAGGAGACAAGGGAGTAGTATCTATATTTTCTGTGTCTATACAAACACAATACTCACCTCAAATACATCTGACTTATAAATAACTCACAGATGGGAGCATTATCTCCAGCCAGACTTCCCTTCTTTGCTCCTGAAACTACGTTTTGGAGAACCTGTGGATTCAGAATGCTTTCATGGTTCCTCTACTTGTACTTTCCTTCTTATCTTTCAAGCTCAGAGGTCATCTCTTTCTGGGAAATCCTTCTCAACTCCTGCAGAGAGAAGTAGTTGCTGGCTTCTCTCTGCTATGGGAGATTGGTGACGGTCTCTGTGTACAGTAGTGATATAGAGCAGCGGTCTCCAACCTTTTTGGCACCAGGGACTGGTGCTCCTATGAGAATCTAATGCCTGATGATCTGTGGTGGAGCTGAGGTGGTGATGCCAGTGGTGGGGAGCGGCTGCAAATACAGATGAAGCTTCGCTTGCTTGCCTGCCATTCACTTCCTGCTTTGCAGCCCAGGTCCTAACGGCCACAGACTGGTACTGGTCTGAAGCCTGGGGCTTGGAGACCCCTGGGGTAAAGGCCCGTGGTAGGTGGGTTGATGGATGCTAACACTTAAAAGGTAGTCTGAGCCCAGTTTGAAGGGTTCTCTGTGTCATGCCGAAGATGTTAGGCCCCATACCATAAGCAATTGGAAAACTAGATTTTTAAAACTTGAAATAAAGTAACCAAATTAATTTTTTCTAATCGTGTTAAAATAGGCAGCCTGGGTCTGACTGACACTACAATCTAATAATTGTGCTAACAGGTATTCTTACAACGGGGACACCAGCTTCAAGGATTCTGTATGAAGGACATCTTCACGCAATTGTTGAAAGTTATAGAAAAGAATTATTGCAACAAACACATGATTAATTTGCTGAAAGAAGAGTGAGACTCTACCTGTGTTTACATTTTGCTTTGAGGTTTCTATGGCTAGAAAAATAGGCCTTTGACAACAAAGCTTTGTCTTCCTCTCCATTTGGTCTTCAAGCAGACATCTTCACTGCCCACACTCCTCAAGGGTGTGTGTGCCTCCTCAGCCCGGAACCCCATCGCATTACATCTCCAGTAGTAGGCCTGCTTTTTGGCTCATTTGTAGCTGTTCCTACAGTCAACTCTTCTGTACCAATATAGGACTGCTACAGTGCCCTCAAAGGTTGACGTTGGAAATGTAGCCAGGAGTAAAGCTAATATTATTTCAGTGTTCATTCCTTAGAGCAATGGAGAAGCAGATGATGAGACTGTCACAAAAGTAGAGTGAAGAGAAGAGGGGCTTATTTGTTTTAATATCCTTTCTTTTAACTGCTACTAGAAAAGGAAGAGGACGAATCTTCCATTTGAATCTTTCTAACTTCTAGGGTTTTAAAGATCTTTCTGCTTGGCCTTAAGTATTCCAGCAATTAAATCAAAGCCCATTGAGCTTAAATTCATCTCAGACCTTATTAAGGATTTAGATCTTGATGTGAACTTTGCTTTTCTTATCAAGTAGGGTAAATAAAGGTGATGTACAAGGAAAGGTCACATTTTGAAAGAGTGTGGGATTCTTGGTTTGAAATGTGGCACTTAGAAACTGCAAAATTAAGTTCTAGAGGCAAAATCTATTTTTATTGTGATGGGAGTATCAACATAATTTATTTTAATAAAAATATGAATACATTTAAAATACTTAGCATAATCTCTGGAAATGTTTTAGAGATAAATCTTGAAGTAAGAATAAGAACTACAGTTATTAAAATGGGGAAGCACATGATCCTTGTAGTTCCCTGTGTTCCATACACTAGATAAAGAATGTGACCTGTTAGGTGCTAGATGGTGTGTTGAGATACTGGGATATCTGTGAAGAAGTTGTCCTGGAGTTGACATTCCAGTAGATAACTAGCCAACAATCTTCAATCAAGAAAGGAACAAGTCATAATTGAATTTACTTGTGACTCTAATTATATGACTGCTTTAAAAATACTATATCCTTTGTTTACAGAAGGGAGTCCCTGAGCAGTTAGAGAATTCTCAAGTCCTACCCCAAAGTGCAGGAATTGTGAAATCAGGCATATAAATGAGATTTGAGCAGTTTCACTTAACTCACAACTCTCATAACACTAATCAAGGCAGAACACCTGATGTTCCGTGCTTTGTGTAAACCTCTGCAAAATGAATTCCATATAAAGGTGAAGCCAGATGTTTAATGTCTACATTAGATCTGCACATATGCATAAATATATGTGATTTATGCATTAATATGCACATTGTACTGGACTCAGTTGCTGTGTCTTCCAGGAACCTACTGGCCGTACATAGTTTTCTGCTCTGCTTTACTGATATCCCTCCAGGAGAGCACCTCATGCCTGCTGCATTCTATAGACATGGAGGACAGGTTTCCACCTTGATTCTTCGCAGCGGCAGCCATGTTTTCATGGCGCCTCTGCTGGGCTAACAAGGCCCACTATTTTGTCTGTCCCCCATTCTGATTTCACTTGTGATCAAGAACCAGCTTTATCTCATGCACCATGGCACGCCTGTGCCTCTGAGGGTCAGTGCCCTGTGACTCACTGGTGCTCCCTGTAACCCTGATCCTCACAGCAGGTTCCACTCCTGAGAACTAATCAGAAATATGGAGGTTGGTGCCCATGAGGCAAACCTTGCCCATTGAAGGAAACCAGAGCTAGTGTATAAATTCTTCCTCCATTGCAGACTGTCTACAGATTCAGAGATTTTATAGCTACTTCATCTGCTGTGCTCTTGAGAACTCTGTCCAAGCAATTAACAGTTCCCTTCTCTACACTCTCTCTTCCCTGCCTCCCCGACCTCACCCCCCGCCACTCCTGCCTTCTCACTATCCTTCACGTAGAAGCCAGGAGGCCTTTTTCTAAGGTCTGCTTTCGAAGGAATCCTGGTGGAATACTAGTGGATTCGGGGTTCACATTTTCTCATCCTTGTTGAATTGCGAGTATTTCTACCAGATATCTTAGTTTTTCTTATCTTTGTATGGGAGAGATAAAGCAGACTCAGATAAACAAATGGGTTTATGTACTCGGTGAGGGTAGAACAAGAGTCTGGCTCATTTAGCCTCAGATCTCAGGCAAAGTACTTTGGGAAACCCAGCAGCTAAAATCATAGAGCTCACAAGCCTTTCCAAACCAGCATCACCTGCTCAGCTTCTTTTCCGACCTTTTCTACTTGTCCATTTTGTTCCTTTAGAATACTTACATTTAGCAGAAACAAGGTTTACCCAATAGGCAGGGAAATTATCTGAGATATATATTAATAGAGGAATAATTTTATTTGACACTTAAGGATCTGTGATTTATACCAAAATTGCCCCTGGATTGAGATGCATTTAAGCATGATAGAGACCCACTCCTTATTCTGTCTCCATGGTCAGTCTTTATTTTACAGGCCATCTCCTACACTCTGGTTTCAAAAGAATTAAGCTGACTGGTGCTTTCATTTGAGTCCTTATTCTTGTTATTCTCAGGCTGAGATGGTAAACACATCCTTTACAAATACCTCCTCTGAGAAGGAAGCCATTTCTGATCTGACTTTCCTATCCATCCTTCTGTAATTACTCCCTCCTATGTGCTTGCACTGTTCATCCTACATTTGTGCCATTTTCATTCTTATGCCTTAAACACGTCTGTATTCCCCGATAGGATGAGACTCTCCTCTTGGAGGCCCAGGTCCCTATCCTATTCAGTTTTGTATCCCTACCCTTAGCTCAGTGTCTAGACCATTTAAAAAATGTGTTCTGAGTGACTGAATTTATGATTTTTCAGCTTCTCAGCCTTCTCTGCAAGTTATTTTTTTTTAAACTGGAGGTTTATAGTTCCGTAAATCCCCTAAAAATTTATTCTTTGTGCTTTTAAGTTTCTGTGTATAAAGTAAACAGAATAATGATTAAAATAAAACACACTCAGTATTTATAGTAATATGAAATTAACAATTATTCACTGAGAATTTTCATGTCTTTAATATTTGAATGCAATCTGGCTTCTTGCAGCAGGGCTGCACAAGTGACAGCATAATATTTTAAAATATTTATACTTGTACATAATAAGCATTTTTACAGCTTATTTTAGATAAATTGAAAGGAGCCTAAAAACTCTATAGAATATATACAAAACAAGTCTAAAAACCATCACAATTTGAAGGTTTCTGTTAAACGAACTCATATGTTGAGATGAGGCTGGATTCTTCTTCTGGGGATGTCTATTTTGGTGAGATCGAGACACAATGAGGCATATACACCTAGATCCTCTGGTGTACAGAGAATCTACATTATAGGTCTTCTACCTTTTACTTACAACCCTGCATACCCTTCTTCCACAGAGAGGATGCTAGGATGGAGACTCTGTGTGTGTGTGTGTGTGTGTGTGTGTGTGTGTGTGTGTGAGAGAGAGAGAGAGACAGACAGACAGACAGACAGACAGACAGATGGAGAGAGAGACAGACAGAGAACAAAATCTCACATATCCAGGAAGCTGAAATTCTGGTATAGGCAGCAGTACTTACCAGAAAAAAAGCAGACAGGAATTTGTAGGATGTATATTTGGTTGAATATTGGGGAAAAACCTGTCTTCCAGATTTATATCTTATCTAGGTGCCTAAAATTCTGTTGTTGTTGTTGTTGTTGTTTTAACATCTTTAAAATGCAATGTTTTTAAAGAAAGGGGAATTATAGAAAGATGTGAACTTTTAGAAATGGGTTCTTAATTGTTTTTGTGCCATGGACATCCTCGGCAGCCTGGTGAACCCAACAGACCCCTCCCCAGAATGATGTTTCTAAATGCATAAAATAAAGTCTACAAGATAGGAACCAATTAAATTGAAATGAAGGAATCCAAATCTTAAAAATATTGTTATATGATAATAATGTCTTTATGTGTCACTGCACTGATAATGAGTACATCTTTTAAGTCTGATAATTTCAAAGTAGTTAATATAACATGATAATGTGATAGGAAAATCTCTGTGATTTTCTATCTGGTGACAAAGTCACAAGTACTGCTAATAAGATTGTGGTTTGTTACCTCTACTATGTTTGAAGGAAATACTTCATTCAATTAGAAGGTATTGACGATTAAGAACTAATTTTGTTCTCATCCAAATTCATGGACTCGCTAAATTTTATCCATAGACTGACTCTTCCCAGGGATTTTTCTGACTTAGTTGAAGAATTTCTTAAGCGAATAAATGCAGGGACAAAAAGGTGGAGGGTAAGAGAAGTGAAATGAGGTGAGGAAGGCAGAGGATGAACTTGACACTTGTGCTGGGGCTACCTCTGCTAAGACTATTAATGCTGTCCTTATGATATTGAACAGGCTAAGTGCAATTACTCAGTAAATGTGACTATGTCTCTGAATAATTTAACATTTATTTGAATCTAAGAGGAAAAAATCCCTTTCATTAATACTGAATCATGATATACCCACCCGCAGGCCTTAGTGTGCAGCAGGCCTGGGTAAATTACCTGGGGAAATGAGAGGCAGGGCCCTATGACCTCTCTAAGTAGATTAGGTTATCAGAAGTCACTAAAGTAGAAACTTTGGCCAGAAAAAATGAAACATGCACATATTTACCTGTTCAGAGACATTTCTATGGAAATTATTCAGCTTCTTATAGTCACGCTTACCTTTCCCCATTAAGTTTGTAATGGGGAAAAGTTTGGCCACAGCATTAGTCATCGGAATTTCACCACCCTTTTACTTAAGTGCTTGTCTTTTTATTTTTAAGTATAAAAATGTAATATAAACTGTAGGTTTGATTTAACTGCTCTGGGGTTTGGCAGTTTCATGTGGGTAGATGAATGACGAGACTAAGTTTTTCAGATTTTAAGCTTTCCTAGATAAGAAATTATCTTTTCTACCTAAAATGGCCAGCAAATGACAATTATTAAACCAGTGGCTTTTTTAGAAGGGTTGATTTCTCTGAGCATGTTCTAAGACAAGTATATATTGGATGTTTTCTATGGTTAAAGTACAGCTGACATTTTGATTATCCTACCACTGATAACATTTCATTGTTATGGATCTAGGATCTCTTTTAGTTAAATCTCACAGATACCTAGTAGAAATTATTTCAAATTCTTGAGTTACTTATGCTATAATTATTTACCTTCTCTACTAATTGTGTATATCTATACATACACATTTAACAAAGACTTCAAATTATTAATATCCTAACATCTAGACCCAGATTGGTTCAGGGTTGTATGATAATTTTTGGCAAGCTAGGTCTGGAACAGTGAGCTATGGATTTCAGCTGGTTATGCTTTCAGTGCTATCCACTGCCTGGGAACAAGCTAAGAGACTCAGATGTCATTCATCTAATAATTATCCGCCTGTACTATATTCTTAACACTGGCAAATGTTTTAGAGAGAGAAGGTGAAAAAGAAGTTCTTTGCCCCTAAGGCATAGACAAGTAGTATGAGGTGGAAAGCACTGGTGGGGGCTGTTATATGAGCTATGGGGCATCAGGTAAGAAGAGCAGATGAATCATAAGACTTCAAGAGAGTCATTCAGAAGGCTCTGTGAGGAAACAGTAGGAATTCTCCAGGAGGACTGGGCTAGAGATGGGAAGGAGTAACAATACGTACTAGGCCTCAGAGCTGTAGCATGTTAGGCAATGATGAATTATTTGTGTTGGTGGAATGTAGCATATAAAGGAGGGCTAGCAGACGCTGAAGCTGAGTTGGGAAAGTAGAGTACTATGCCAATAAGAAATATCCTTTCTATCTGTATGAAATGCAAATATATATTATGGTACCTCAGCTGAGTTTTGAAGGAAAAGAGTTTGCCTTAGGTAGAACAGGGAGAATGTTCCAGAATGAGATGTGCAAAGTCTTGTAGGCATGTGTGAGCAGAACGTTTGGGGAGGACTGCAGTGGTTTGGTATTGCTGTATTGTAACATGGGAAGGGTGAGTGGCTAGAGAAAAATATGTGCTAGGAAGGGAGGGCCTGCCAATTACATTCCAATACTGACTTTCTAACATCGACTGGGTGTCCTACAGTTCAGTTCATTTCTAGCCCTGACTACCCAGAATTAGCACAGACCCCACAAAGAAAGGGCAAAATCCTTCGATTCTGACACTCACTATCCACAGTTAGCACCAGATCCCACATGTTAAAGAACAAGACCCCACCAAAAAAAGACTGCCTTTACCTCAGTTGTCAGCTGCAAGTAGGGTCCCCAAGCCACCCACATTTGTGTCCAACTTGGCTACTAATTTGAGGATTCCCATGATCCCCCTTCAGGTTCAGTAATTCGCTAAAATAACTCACAGAACATATACAAGCATTATTCTTACAATTACAGTTTTATTATAAAGGATACAATTCAGGAACAGTGTTAGGGCAAGGTCTTGGGCAATGCGATGGAGGCACACACAGCTTCCATGCCCTCTCCTTGTAGGATCTGGGCACGCCACTTCCTAGCACATCAGTGCGTTTACCAACTGGGAAGCTCTACTGCGCTTCAGTGTCCTGACTTTTTATTGAAGTTTTGTTACTTAAGAATCATTGATTAAATCATTGGCTATGGGATTGAATTCAATCACTAATCCCTCTGAAAATGTTAATCCTCTAATCAGGTGGCTTGTCTTTCTGGTGAGCAGTACCCATCCTAAAGTTATCTACAGGTCCCTCCCTGAGTTAACTCATTAATATCACAAACATACTCCTGTCACTCAGGATATTCTAAGAGTTTTTGAAGCTCTGTGCCAGGAACCAGAAACAGAGACCAGATATATTATTTTTATTAAACCAATGATAAATTGTATGTACAATCTATAGCATTCTAGATGCTCAGTGGAAAGATAGTCTGTGCATTTGCCAACAAAAATATTAACATTTTATATGTTAGTGTAATAGGATACTCCAGAACTTACCACAGTTTCAAAAAGAAGTAAAATAAGGTCTTTCACAAAACCTTTCCAGTCTCAGGTAATGATGGAAAAAGCAAATGGTATCTCTTACCATTCTTCTTTAATAAAAGTAATATATACTCTAAATCCAGTTTAAGATTGGATTTGTAATTTCATCTCCTTAAGGGATAAAGCAATCACCCTGCCTATCATTCTTTAATTTGAAGATAGGAAGTTGCTTTGCATCAGGAGTTTCTACACTATGTCTGGGACTTTCTTTTGAATGTCAAATTTTAGCAACTTTCTAGGATAACTCATGGCAACCTAGAAGTGAGAACAACCTTTTATTTTGAATCTTTTGTGTAGAGCTATCCAAAGCGTGATGGAACTAGTTAATACTCCACATTCTGTTCAGGTAAGTTAATTTTCAATAGAAGATTCTCTAGAAACCTTTGTGAGGTTGTTTGATGTGAGGAGGCCAAAAACTGAAATGATTCATGAGAAGCAGAAGGACCAATGGGGCCATGAGTATCAGCTCACTTGGTGTCTGACCATATGTGTCTGTTCTGTAAGTTCCTAACTGGAGCAAGCATCAGGGATATCTTAAAAGCGGAGTCTAGTGTCTTTGTATAGGCTAGACGTTGAGCAGTGTGAAGGTTAATCTTTGCCACATCAGCATGCAAGCTAATGTTCTGAAATTAAAAGTGAAACTGAAATTGAAATTACAACACAGCATGGTAGTGTTTAGTCCTTGGCCAATGAAGTTGTTTGGGAGGGTTGAATTTTCAAGATGACTGACAGTTGGCCCCTTTTAATACCAGAAATTATTTTAATCGCTTTTAAATAAAAATCATTCTGAGCTCTTATCAGGTGCCTTCTGCCTTGCTGAGCATAAGCTAACATGGTGGTAAGTTAAGGTCATCATGAAGCATATAAATGTTTTCCCGCAG